>NW_017178472.1:1807731-1809684 GCF_001652005.2 Ceratina calcarata
GTATTTCCTCAAGTCAATTGTTTCTTCCAATTTCATGCATGCACACCAAGTACCAAAAAGTTTTCTTTGGGTTACTGCTGATTACCATAAGAATACATGCAAATTTTAAGTCACTATAATTTTTCAAAAAACCTGTGAATTGATTTAAAATTTTGCAGGTAGCTTTTTGATAGTAATAGGAATCTATAATAACATATTCAACATGCTAGCATTGTTTAAGTGTATGGCCTATAAATCTTTAAAGAAAGATAGCACGGATGGATTGAGACTAATATGAACCTGCTGTGCAAATGTGCACCCGTGCACTGGGCACTACGGCAGTTTCAGCACTTTCAGCATTTCAGCACTTGGCACTTGGCACTTGGCAGACTTGACATAGCACTGGGCTTGGAGTTACCGGTTGCCCATGTGTGTTTTCTAACCTTTATTTAACTTCAAATTTGAAGAGTTCGGCGCTCATGTATCTTTAAAACTATGTCTGTGTATCATGATGAAGTAGAAATCGAGGATTTCGAATACGACGAAGACGAGGAAATATACTATTATCCATGTCCTTGCGGAGATCAGTTTCAAATATCAAAAGCGGATTTGGCTGCTGGAGAGGAAGAGGCCACATGTCCTTCTTGTTCATTAGTTATTAAAGTAATTTATGATAAGGAAGCATTTGCTACTAAAGGAGAAGAACTAGTTAAAAGTAAAGAGAAAGAACTTCAGGTTCAAAAAGCCTGAGATTAATTGGAACTACATATTAAGTTTAAGGTTAAGTGGACATTACTGAATTAAAATGAAATATATTCACAGATATTAAAAGTACACTTGAGATTTGCAATAATAGTTTCCATAAATTTTGTTTATAGGTTTCTTTTTAGTCAATTGTCATCATAGAAAATCATAGTATATGGTCGCTATGGCTGGACGTGGTAGAGGAAGAGGTAAACCCTCCATGTCAATCAATGTGGAACAGTTGGGTTTTACTAAGGGAGAAGCATTGCCACCTCCAGTTTTACAACCACCGCCAAAGTATCCTCCATTAGAATATAAGCCACTACCTCTAAATATCACTACAAGTATGAACTATCTGTTAGAACTGAAAAGGGGATATACAGAATACTTACGAGAATCTCCCAACAATGTTCTGCCTATTATAATTAAAAAGGATATCGAACGATATTCGGACAGGTATCAAGATTTGATCACTGACAAAAGTGGTTACGAAACTAGATACGATTGGAGCAGAATGCCGGCGGAATTAAAGCCTCGGTCGCGGAAACGCAAGGGACCAAAGCTTGATAAGTCGGAGAAAAAGCAGAAAAACATTGACCCAGAAATTAAGTTACAAGAATTAGAGAAAAAGGAAAGCTCGCAACAAAGTGACGCAGAGGAGGAGGAGGAAGAAGCAGAGGAGAAGGGTGAGGAGCATCCGGAAGTCGAAGAAGAAGAGATGGACGAGGAAATGGACGAGGGAACTGATTACGTGAACAATTACTTTGATAATGGTGAAGGTTACGACGATGAAGACGATAATTTAGACGATGGACCTATTTATTAATATAAGAGATTTTATAAGAATCGGAAATTGTCTCTTCTCTCGTTAATTTGACTAAAATACTTACAAGCTTCTAGTTGAGCACTGTATGGCAATGTGTATATATATGTATGTATTTTTTTATTGAATCGCGTGTACAGACAATAAATTATTTCGTTATATGCTTAAATAACAGCGAGATTTTTCACGCATGGGCCCCTTATATTTCCCAGTTGTAGCAAATTACATACACATATTACTAACATAAGTGAAACATTGTTAACGAAGGATAAATAGATAAAAATAATATATTAAGAAACGGGAAATCATTTTTTCTTCTGTTAGAGCAATTAAAAAAGACCAAAGTCACAGGAAGCGTCGGCGTGTTCTTTATTACGAGTATTTCAATTACTAATATATAATATATA
>NW_017178472.1:1810526-1839649 GCF_001652005.2 Ceratina calcarata
CAGAATATATATAGCCATAATAATCTGCAATTATTGTAATAAATGATACTCCTCTACGATGCAATCGGAGAGTAAAAACGCAACTTCTTGGACGAGAAGGGGATGCGCAAAAGTACCGTAGTGTTACGTAATGCTTAAACGCGTTATTCTCCTTTTTCCTTTTCACGCTCAATTATACAAGTAGCTTTCCTCAATAACAATCCGTCGTGAATAAATCATGCTCTCTTCCTCTCCTTGGTTTAATCGTTTTCGTAAACAACAAATCGCAAACTACAATATATTTAATCGTTCCTGGTATGTGTGCACGTTGAGCGCGGGAAGGGAATCACGAGAAAGAAAGAAAGGCGGTTGATAATCGCGAAAGAAGAAGTCGGTCTCTTGAAATTTCCAGCCGCTCGCTAGCCACGATTTTCTTATGCACTCGATCGATTAAAAATTGAACTTATCTTGAAATATCGGGTCCCGTGGAAACAATGGGATCGTTTGCGATAAAGTAGCGATTGAACGAAGATTATGTATAGATGTCACGATTTGGCAGTAAATCGACCGATATTTTCCAAACAATCTGAATGCCCTGTATAGTTCTCAATCACTTTTCCCAGAGTACTACTCTTCCGATGTGGTCCACGTCTTCTTTCTTTTTCTTAATGATGAGTAAGGCTGCGTTACGGCAAACGATTCGGGCCCGATGTTTCATCAAATATAGATATATGACACCTAGTAAAATTTCTTCTTACGTGACAAAATATGAACGGAGAAACGTGTCGCTTCTTAAAAATTCATCTTCGCGGTGCTCGTTCGATCTTTCTTTTACTGTGCGTCCAATTCGTTCGGCAAACTATGAAAGATCTCGCCCCTTCGGTTTCTTATGCTCTCTCGAATACAAAATAAAAAGCGAACAGAAATTTGATCGGTTTCGATTCGACGTTCTTAATGCACAACAAGAAACTGAAAAATGTTCACGCGTCATTCGTTGTATTATAAAGCATATTCATCACCGTCGCCGTATCTCTTTAGTAATTGATGGTGCCACGCGATTCTCTTATTCTGACGAAACAGCCTCTGTCCTTCGGTCCTCTCGACTTACTTCGTTTCAAATACCATCGTTGATCAAACATCTTCAATCCATTCGCATCATTTTCTTTTCATTTTAAATAATAGGTATACTATATAATGTATATATAGATATATTTATATGTATACATATATACTTTGTATATAATCGTCGCATTTTAGTATAGTACGACCTATCTATGTATAAGTAGGCATTAAGACTGAGGCGAGAATAAAGGCGAAACCCCGAACAGTTGTTCGCGTGTTACATTCCTTTCAAAATAAAACAAAGCCAAAAGAAAGTGATTTTTCTCGATTTTACATCAATTCTAAATATTGAAACAAAAGAGACATCGTTTGCTTTTTATATACAAATTTCCATCGCGAGCCGAAAGTCATGAGCGAAATCGAAAGTAATTCAAGATTTTCGATTACCGAAATATGCTCATAATAATTCGATTTTTAGTAAGATCTTTAAGTTTACGAGTTTCCATTTGTTTGATTCACTTTGTCGAATTGTAAAAAAGATGTTCTTATGGGTATTTCGTATTTCTTTGTGTTTCTCGCTTTCTCCTCCTTGTACCTCAACATCAGCGAATAGAAAAACGCGTGTTTAGAACGTGACCAGCACGTTCACGGATCTGCCATTTCTTTTTTAAGGCCCGTTCATCGATGGTTTACGTAAACTCGCATTCAACAATACTAGAATCCAAGATCTGTCTACGCGTTACAGAGGAAAGGCTTGGAACGGCGAGGGTAGAACTTCGTTCGATTAAAAACGATCATCCTTACTCATCCGCTTTCAAGCCTTTCCCCTTTATACACATTTCCCTATACACAGACGCGCGTAACTAGATACATAGGAAAACCGATTTTTACTTCTGAAGCTCGGCAGAAAAGTCGTTACGAACGGTCAACGAATTCCACGATTCAAGTCTGTTCATTTAATCGATAAAAATAAATAACGAAGAGTTTATCGTTCGTTTCTCTACGGTACTCAATGCGTTTGCACTACGTTCGGAAACAGGAACACAGTCTTTGAATCCACGGTGACAAAATATGACGGCGCGGCGATTTCCTTGATTGATCTCGCAGTCGGCGAAGAAAAATTTGCCCAATTTTCTACGATCGTCCGCGTGCACATCTCGTGATTCTTTTAAGTCGACATCGAGTGTGTTTAGTCGCGTTTAGTAGATAATAGCTCTACGATGACGGTGTGTAACGTTCTGGAAATCACAGGACAAATCAGCTTCTAAATTCGGATGGGCAGTGTAAGCTCTGCGAGGTGCTTCTCCAACGTTTTAAAGCGGCTACGAGCTCGGTTCATCAACGTTTCCGCTTTGCGTTCTCAATTTTAGATAGATACTGCTTACACCAAACTGTTCTACCTTTACCCCCTTTTGATTTCTCTTTATTTCACACATTCAACCTCTGATAAACTGGCGAACATCGGACCGATTCTAATGTGCTGTTTGACTGTTCGCCACGTTGAAGTGGGATTTCCGGATAGGCGTCACACCGCTGCGATTTCTACTCCGTCCATCATTAATACAAGTGTCTAACGCTTCGAGCGTCCAACTCTGACGAGTGCAGTATAAATCACAAAATGCAGTGACGCGTATAGAAATTTTACGTATTTAATAACTGTTTTTCATTCTCATAAAAATGGGTGTTCATCGATTAACAAGAAACAAAAGCAACAATGTGAAATTCGCCAAAAAACTTTTAGTCCACTCCTACTTAACAGCAACGAGTAAATATACATATTATCACAATAGTCACACTGATGCAATTTAACTCTGAACGCGAATCAAAGCAAACAGATCGGTGTAAACAGAGGTAACGTTTTCCCGTTTCTAAACTCATCGTCAGTCGGGGTTTAAGGAAAGGAAGAGTTTAGGGTAGAAGGGAGAAGACGGAGGTCCGTGAATCTCGTAGAGAGAAAAAAAATAAAATAAAACTCGAAACGCAGCCAATCCTTGTCTAATCTCATACTTCGAGAATAGCTCGATCGACGATGAATTTTTAATCAGCTTATCTTTCATGCCATCGAGATTTAATCGCGATTGTCACTGATGTTATGCGAAAAGAAGGAAAAGAGAATATATAGGCCGCACTGTTGAAAATTTCGATCAAACATCGGGAAAATAGAGGAAAGTATATAAATGGAGCTAATGAAAGACTTTAGTATCGATTCTCGATGCAATCAAGATCATTTTGATTATTTAGTATTTTCTTTTTAAATCTCATTTAACGACTAAAGAATCGTCATCGATCAGCCATCGTTCAGTCGTTTCATCGAGTCTTTCTTGTCAGTCCGCATTTCACCATCTTTAATTTCTTTTTATCGTACGATATTTTTTTGTTCATTTTTTCGCCGTTAGCGCTTTTTCTTTATTATTTAGAGTATCGTTTATCATTATTAATCATTATCATTATACTGCTTCACTACGGTTGGTTGACTCTTGGACGTGGATCTGGATGGAGTGTGGTGTACCGGTATATCAAATGCGCGTGAGAGAGAGATAAAGCTCCGTCGCTTGATTCTTTTTAGATTTTCCTCATCCTTATTACGTTTCCTTCCATCGTCCTCGAAGTGAGAACAAGGGCCCTCTTCTCCGGTGTGAGCAAGAAAACTGCTTCGGTTTAAATATCATTTTTTGTTTCACCTCCTCGTTCCCTAGTGTTTATCTTCTTCGCCAGAGAGGGAATCCTTCCGTTATTCTTTCTCCTTTGTTGCTCCTGTCAAACTTATTCCTGCTCCTGTGTAACTTACAGGTCAGCTCATTATCGCCACGATGACCCTCGTTATCGAGCGTCGAGCCTGACCGACTTTTTTCTCTTCTTCATTTCAATTCGCTCGAAAGAGGAACGTACGAATGAGTTTATCATGTATAACAAATTAGACGGAATATACCGCATGGAACGGGAAGGTAGGCGTCCTGGCCCTTTCACCGTTTCGACTAGAAAGTCTCTTCTCGTTACTCATCATAGCTCCGTATGTTCGATGCATCTTCGACTAGCACCAAAATTGTATGTTTCGAATCCAAGCGACGCGTGAAAGCGTCGTGATTCTCGCGCGAAACTCGAAGGAATATCTTTTCGATTATCCGGCACGCGCGAATTTCTTGCTCGTCTCTTTTTTCTCAACTTGTTCCTGGGTCATCCTCCATGGAAAAGTTGTGACTCACGTGTGAAAAAAACACTACGCCTCACTACAGTAATTCGTTTCGCTTCCAGGTGTAAATTCTGTTTGCCGGGATGTTCAACCGTTCTCAGAGAAATTTATTTTTATATACTTTTTCAGAGTGTTGGGGATAAAATCAAAAGCTTACGAAGCACGAGAGATGCTGAAGAACATCTCGTATATAAGGGTAATTTTATAACACTGTTAAAGAAGACTGCAACGGCATAACTGATGATTTGTGTAAGTTTCTGTTAGAACGGTCGAGATTTTACGCGGAAATGGAATAGATGTCTGTTTCCAACCCGACAAACGTACAGAGGAAGTTACACGGTATTTGAAAAGAAAACGAACTTTCCCGCTGTACCATCGACCATCAAACGGATCTATCGTGCACGATTCAATTTTCAATGTTTGGCTCGAATCAACAAGAAATTAATGATCGTTATGTAAAGATCCGCAGAGTCGATACCGTGCGCGCGATCAACAAGTTTGTTTCGCGAGGTGCGACATCCATTAATTGCTGTATACATTCATATCAGTGTATACGTACATAATTGTCTTCCGTATATAGACTTATATAAAACGCACGAAGCGGTTGAAAGGCTATTTGCATCCTTTTTTACCTTCATTATTTATAGCGATAAGCCGTACCTTGTCTCTTCACGATTCGATTCGCTTATTTTACTCGAATTATCAATATTTTTATCAATGGAAAAAGAATTCGGGCTTAACTACGGCGGATCCCCCGAGATCACTTGAAATATCCTAAAAACTTACTGACTCGCGTGAGTTCGTCTAGGTGCGTGTCTTTTCTACGTGTCTTTTTGTCTGTGTACTTCTGATGTATGTGTCTATGCCAGTGTAGTCGAGCATTCGAGCAGATGTTTCACGCCTTCTCAATCATTCCTTCGTTACGACTTCACGATCATTTCTTACGGATAGATCGATGTTCTTTATGAAACAAGAATCCTCGTTTATGTACGTGTACCGTGTATAGACTTTTGCGTATGTTTGTATTCATTACAGAATGTATCCTCCGAATGATTCCCCGAGTTTCAACGAGACTGACGCGTTGCCCGCCCGCACCGTCTTCGTTCTCCTCGTTCTCGCCTTACGAAATACGTGCTTTCAGCTTCCGTATAATAAAAAGCTCCTCTGCTCTCGTTAAAGCTGATTCGTTGATATCGACGCGTAGCATCACTTCGATTCTCAATCCGTCTGATAATAGTCTGAAGAATGTAGGAAAGCACCCAAATCTTGTACCCTGCTTGTCATTTTTCCTCATTGCAACGAATGCACTCGAACGAACGCAAGAAAACACCCGAACCCCTTCAAACGGACGTTTGCCACGCAATAACGTAAGACGATAACGTAAGGAATCTGCTAAATCTTTCTCGCTCCCCGCGAATGAAACAGCGAGGAACGAGAAGACGAACCACGAAAGGAGTTTTCACAGGAACCTCGTCGAATTGTTTCTTTTCATCTCCGTTCTCTCCTCTACCCTCTTTCCTCATTTGCTTGGTTCTCCGTTTTCAAGGACGTCGCTACTTTATTTTATCCCGTCTCTCTAGTTCTCCGAGCCGTTGCCCTTTCCCCAGAACTTGTCGAAGCGATTTCGCGCTTTCTCTAACACCTCGCTCGCCGCGGAACGTTGCGCCGAGCCAGGAACCACCGTCGGTGCTTCAAGCACGTGGTAACCAGCCCCGCTACTGACTCCGCCTACACCACCGCCTGTAGTGCCACCCTGGGGTGAGTCAGCTTCCAAAATACGATAGCCCGGCTGCGGAGCCGTCGACGACGACGACGACGACGATGCGGGTAACGGCGCCGCAGCTGTTGTCGTTGGCTGGCTATCTTCCTTTTTCCTATCGTACTCGAAACCTGGATCCTCCAAGCAGCGCAGATTCGTTCCTGCCACGGGTTTTATCGAAGGTTCCGAAGGTTTCTGCGGGTCCTTCGTTTCCTCCTTCGTGCCTCCCGATTCCTGTAATTCATAGATTTTCATTCGAATATTTATACATATATTATTGTATCAGGGATAAGAATGTTTGTATAAAATATTAATTATAGTACGTTTTAAATTCTCACCTTATCACCCTGCGTTGGGGTACTGGCAGTCTGGACGTTCGTTGGCAAAGGACTATCCCTTTCCGAATCCATATCTTTGTGTCCGTTCAAGCCGCTAAAACTACCTAAAGAGACGCTCTCGCTCTCCGGCGATTTGTAACCGGAGTGTTGCGAGTGTTGCGATTTGTGTTGGGCCGCTAGTTCGGGCGGTGCGGATTGCGGGGCCGATGGTACGGACGAGGGTGCCCAGCTCTTCGCCTCACTATGCGGACGCGTCAGGGGCTCTTGAAAATACAAGCGAATTAAGTTAAAAAGTAATATGTGAACCAATCGTTCATAGGAAAACGTTTTATATCTGCCATGTCAGAAGTGCTACTGTGATATTTTTACAAAAATCACTTAAACACGGTATTAAGTTGGTAAATAGTATAAATAATGACAATATTAGCGGAATGAATGTAATTGCATTATTCTTTTGTATACCTTCTCTGACGTTTTGAGTGACAGTGAACGTTTTCCCGGTGTCCAGAGGCACTGTCCAGTTGACCGGCTCCGGTGAGCGCATGATCATTTGCTCGGGCGACTTTACCCTGGTTGGTTCCGGCGGACTCTTCACCACCGGCTCGTCGTCGATCCACGGACTTACGGCTGTTGCGGAAACCGGTGGCTGAGTCTGCGACGGCGGCGTCGACGCGACGCTGGAATCTCCTCCAGTCACGTCCCCGTTTACCTGCGGCTCTGCCGTCACTGGAACGTTTCACCGAACCTTTTAGCGACGAAATATATGTCGCTCCCCATTTCTTGCCCGAGGTCGGGCCGGGCGGGATGCGCAATTTGCACTCGATGCTTCGAGTTCTCGCGGACTCTTTGTCCTAACGATCTCATTGCACTTTGATCACAATTACGTACGCAGCGTTAATCCCTTACTTTCCAGTTACAGACGAATTTCTATTTCGAATTATTCTTTAATGTTAAGGATATAAAATTCACGTGTTTCAATTTGATTTCCATAGAAGACTGCATGTTATGAATTGACAAAACGCATTGATTCTCATCGATTTTTAGGATCTTCAGATATGTGAAAGAGGAAACAAAATTTTGAACAACGTTCTTAACGAGTATTTCGGAAACTAGGACCGACCGGCAATTTTTTTCAAGGGAAAAGTTGTTCAAAACGTTCATCTCTATAACACACATATGTAAAGATTTTCAAAATCGGTGAGAATTCACCTAAGATTGTTTACTTGAAAAAATAGAATTTATAACGATCGATCTTTAATTTATTCCTGTGACAAAATTTAGCGTATTTCTCATGTTGGTATCAAAGGTGAAAGTAAAAAAAAAGCATTGATCGAGTCATCGAGCGCACCGGTTGGAAACCGGTCGGTTTGCGGTTACGCGCGAGAGATCTACACAGAGAGAGCATCCCAGTAAAAAGTACACTAGCGTACTCAGACAGAATGCAGGAAGAGGCACACATTTATGTATACAGAATACACATAGATAGACAGACAGACAGATATAAAGAGAGATGTATACGTAAGTGTGGACAGAATACAGTACTATATAGATCTTGTGTGTCGGTACATAGAAATACGTAATGTGTGCGGCAGCGTTTGCACGGCCACGCAACAGGTTGACGAAAGGGCTCTGGCTCAAACATACACAGGCTCTATTGTTTCTCTCTCTACCGCGAAAACGTTTACCCGATTGCACGTCGCGCGTCGACCGGCTCGTGGAGGCACGAGGTGTTTAATCGCCTCCCTACTTTCTCCCTTAATCGACGAAAAGCTCCGTAATCCTGCGTGCGAGCGATCAAAGACAACAGCCAGAAGAGAAATCACGCGTCGTTTGATGAGTACATACAATCGTAAGCGCAATTCAAGTATGAACGGAACGACGTTTTGTGCGTTCTCTGGATGGATGATTGTTTTAACAATCGTCAGACACATTCACGTTCGATAAGCACATTACAAATGTGTTTCTTCGTGCGAACAGGATGCACAGTCGTTTTAGAATAAAGTATGGCATGACCCAATTAAACTGAAATTTTTAGATTCTCGGTAAGTCTGAATATAAAATTTGAACTTCGGGTAGCGGACCCAATTCTATGGATACAATACGATATTAACACATTTCAATTCGATGCTTGAGTCATGTATGTGTAAACAGTATTATAAATTAAGAAGAATACCCGAACGTGAAATTTTAAATTCGGGATTCTAAAAATTTCAATTCATTACGATGAATTGGTCGTAACGTACTACAGTTCGGTTTTACATAATTGCTGGAAACATGTTTGTTTCTTTGGACAAATAGCCGTTTCAGAATTGGAATCTCACTTACGTTCGACTTGTCAACTTCCTCGCGTAGGTTTCACTCGCACCTCTTTATTTTTCCCGAGTGTGTGGATGTATTATGCGAAGAAGCGATATTAATGCCAAGCCTGGCTACGCGTGAACGCACGAGTTCAGCGAGACTCGCGATGAAAATGGCTCGATCCGACGCGACGCAGCCGAATGGACGTTACGGAAAGAAGAACAGTAGAGTACCTACATAGATATTTCTAAAAGACGGAGTCGCATGAATCGGGTGAAAACGCGACCGAGCCTATTTGAACGTGTGTAATCTGAAACATGAAAGCGTGACGAGAATGGTGCTGCATACAGAGAGAACCGGGCGTTCTATTTCGCGCGAAAGAGAAAATATGAACACAGACGATGTTGCAGTCTTGTCGGGGGCCATCTTGTTCTAAAAGAACGCGGCGGGGCTTGGTAAGATATGTATGAAAAATAATAGAGAAGAAAAGAAACGAAGAGAATGGAAAACTTCCGATAAATGGAAAAAATAGAACAAAAAAATGTTAGGTACATGGATTTGAATTGCTTCGAAGTGAATACAAGACAGAGAGACGGGAAAAGAGAATAAAATAGATGGAAGAAGAGAAGATAGAAGATATGTCGAGGAGAAGTTATCGAATGTTCATCAAGTTCCTTGATCAAACAATCATTGGTGTAACTTTATCTTAATTTGCTAACAAATTAGTTTTACACATATTATATTCACAATCATATTATAACAGTGTAACCGAGGAACTGATTTAAATTCGTCAACGTTCCCCATATTTGGATAGTAACAACAACAAGAACAACACCATTACCAACAGCAAAGACGACAACCAACGGAAACACGGAAAGCGTTGTCTTGTTCGTACAAAGTTGTGCATCGAGCAAAGAACGGAGAAGAAAAACGCAGGCCGTTTATCATGCTACTTACTAGATTGTATGGCGTTAGCGGCTTGGTTTGACGCGTATCGACTATCGGAGGATGATTTGGATGGATCGGCCGCAGCCGCAGCTGTCTGGTCGCGGCCCGTTTTTGCCTGTGCCTCGTTCGGGCCTTGTTGGGACACTTGGGACCGGCTTATATCTTTAACACGGTCCGGCCTGGCCGCAGCGGCAGCGCTCGACGCAATTGGTGGGTGGTGATGGACACTCGTATGAACCGAATGCTTTACCGGGGCTTTTACGTTTGTACTTGTTGTCGTGTTTGTGGTTGTGGTGGTTGTGGCGGTAGTAATTGTGGTGGTAGTGGTCGAGGGTTTGGCGTGATGAAGAGGTCGATGGGGGGGAGCGGTGGTTGCGAGGAAGGCTAGAACATACGGTACACAAAGTACAATGATGAATAAAGCCCATCGTACCTTTCGAGGGAGCTTGCGCGCGATCACAACGCGAGCCGCATGCTTAAAAGTGTGACAACGCGTGCTGGAAGAATATGAACTGTCGAAGTTCTGTCTTTTTCCGTACACGGTTCACTTAAAATATTATTAACATTCACTTAGATGGGACGAGAAAACAAGCACGAAGTACGTAAAGAACAACGAAAATGTCCTTGATACATGGAAATCTTGGGTACACCTTTATCGAGGGTAGCTTCTTGACCAACAATGGAATAAATTTCATTGTATCATTGCGTTTGATACATCTTAATCGATCTTCGATCAAACGTAAATATCACACGTTTTAAGCAAAGGTGCGTTGCTTCTTATTGGAAGGGTTATTGAAGGCTGAATGGTCTCTTGGTGCTATTGAGCCCGCTCAGAATTACGTCTGCGTTAGAGAATATCGACGTTTCCTTCCGATTGCGTTTACAGTAGCCGTGTTTGCACGCAATCAATGTGCCGCGTCAGAATAAACAGAGTAGGGTCAATTCGTCCACGAAATTGCGGTACGCGATGATGCATTATGCATTCTTATATACGTGTATGTGTATGTACGTACCACGTACCCGAATGTTGTCCCGAAGACCGTCTAAAATTGAACCAGTGAAGTAAATTGATTGTGTGCAATCCCGAACACAGTACGCGCAGCATATTCGAGCACAGACGAAATCTTGAACAGTTCCGAAGGAATAAAAAAATAGATAAAAAGAGTAGACAAGTTTCGATCCATACGCAAATCGAAAATTAAATTTTTGCCCCAAAAGTGAACCACACATGATATAGGAAGAACAATCCCGATCGATGTCAACGATAATTGTACGAAATTTCTAGCCCTAACGATTTCTCTCTGAAGAAAAGGATTTGGACGCGCGGTTCAACCCTTTAACAGTTTACCGAGAGAAGGGGATTAGATAATACGCACGCTATAGAGGAGAAACAAAAAGAAAATGAATAAAGCAATTAGCAGCGATCGTTTCCATCAGCAACGAATCTATCCTAGACACTTATGACCATCTAAACTGTTTAAGGGTTAAAGAAGTGTATGTATAAAGGCGGATAGAAACGGAGTTCGTAGGGCCGATGGCGTGATCCATGGTGATCGGTGCAGGGTGAAAGATAAAGGTATTATTAATAGAGATATAATCTGAAAATACGTGAAAAAGTTGGGCTAGCGGGTAGAGCGGGTACGTGGTACAGAGAACGTACATTTCCGATGGACCTGCGGGGACCTCCTGTAGAACGGAGTAGGCCCTGGGCCCGAGGGTGGTGGCGGTAATGGCGGCACGCTGGTCGAACCCGTCGAGGAAACTGTCGACGGTTCCCGTATGCTCCAACGCACGCGGCCAGGGCCCGTGACTGAAACACCCGCTACCACTCCTGATCAATCCGATCCCCGATTGCTCGGTCACGGACGATCGCGCTCGTCGCATCGGGTACGATCGCGATCGATCGCGTGCGAGCAACTTTTCTTTATCTTTTAGCCTGACATAATGACTGTATAGAATTTACAGACGTAGAGGTGGATTTGGTGCAGGGAACACTTGTCAAGAAACTGTTTACCTCGATGCATTCAGTTGAATATAATGATCGAATTATTCGTTGTCGTTAAAACTAGTAAGAAATTATTGATACTCGCATATCGCTGAATTTAATCTTACGCGGAGAACCATGGGAAATATGGAAATTGATATGGAGGTTGACGATAAACAATTATCAATAATTCTTGATTAGTTTCGTAATTATGGAATACTCGAGCAGAGAAAGAGAAAATGGATATGAAACAGAGTGAAAGAGGATTTGCAGAGGATTAAATGAATATCTATACGTGGGGTCGCTTATTACAGTACATTTAGAATTTAATGCACCCAGCGTATTTCAACCAGAAGGATAATATCGAATTTCAGATTAACACCATCATGATTTTGAAATGATGAGGTGATTTGAGGAACTGATGCGGCTACGGTTGATATTACGAATGCTTGTTGCTCACCACATCGGCGTTAGATAGATGGATGGACGGATGAGACGAAATGACGATGACTATTTTTGGCTGACTATACGACCGCGTCGATGACGGAGGACGATGACGGTGAAGATTCGAACTGATGCGACTTGGTGATGGTTACGAGTAGTGAACGATAGGTAGACGTCGCGAAGTAGGATGAAAATTCATGGTGCTGGGTAGAGAGATACAATGAAAAGAATGTTATTGAACAATGCTAAAAGATATTAGCCTGACGATGATGATCGAGCACGTTGTAAAATAATACTGGGTTCTCTTCGTTAATAGTTGACGCAGAAAACAAAAGAAACGTTTAAAGGAAAGAAACGCCATTACTTTAGGAATTTTCGATTCATTCGACAACAAACGTTCTACTGATAAACAGGGAGGCGCGAATTTTCAGTTCGCTTCACGTAGGCTGTTCAGGGAAAAGTAAGGGATAAACAACAAGTCGCAAAATATTTTCTGCACGGACAATCGATTCAAAACTATGATAGCTACTGATTACTATAGATATGGGCTCAGAGGCAAAGACAGCGAGATAAGTAACGATTAAAACAGGATTATCATGCATCTGCCTAAACATTAACCACCACTTGACTGTTAACGTGTTTGACACACACCGCTCAGAGAATCTATCCGATTGAAAATTCATATTCCTTTATCGTTAAGTTTATTTAGTAAAAGAATCATGCTAAAAAAAATAAATGGAGTATTTTTAAAATTCCCATTACGTAGGAAACAATTTAACTTCGACGCGAACAAATAATTGAGAGTTAACAGGAATGAAAAGAAGCACAGTTCTCGATGCTCTTAGAAGCGGTGAATGTCTGGTACAACACGATTCGAAAACAGGGTATGTAATAATACGGTCAGGTATGACGGACGATATGGCTTTCAGGACCCACAAGAGCAAACAGCAGATCAAACTCGCATATAGTCAATAATAAAAGATTTCTATCCAATCAAAGTTCAATATGACGTAATGCACGACGATGCAAAAGAAAAAAGAACGGAACTCGTGACAGTACATTGTTACGAGCGCCAATCAATTCGGGGTACGATCTCTTGGATATAAATAATAATCGATCGATCTTTTCTATCGATACGAAATTAGATGACGAGAGGATGTATCGTCGGTATGTTCCTCTTTCGTGCTAAGTACTTACTCGGTCGTGGATGCCGTTCAGGCAGTTCTTTATCTTTTTCCTTCTCCTTGTCCTTCGATTCCTTCTCCTTCTCCTAAATAAATAGAAATCGATAATGTTCAATCAAATAGAGGAATCGGCGTTTTTTACATCTTTGAATCGGTGAAGATCTGTAAAAAAAGTTACCGCAAAATTATCCTTGACCTTTTTCAAGATCAAAAATTTTGAATATTATTTATAATTCGCTGATGTTTTGGCAGTAAATGTTGGAAGGTATCAGGTCTTCGAATTTTCAATTCTTCCACAGTCCTTTTATCCCCATGACGCGTAAAACACAATGCAATAAAAAAATTTTTGACCTTAAAATTTAAGGCCAAGGACAATTTTGTGGTAACTTTTTTTACAAATCTTCACCGATCCGAACATTTAGAATGCAGCCTGTGACTGCCAAAGCCAAGCATTTCTTTACACCCTGTACAACTGGTCCCGGACTTCCTTCAAAAATAATTTACGATTGAAAATATGGTTGAATAAATAATTATGTGCATACACACATATTTGTAAGTATACGAGATAAAAAAGATTTCGGTCCTGTGTTTATCTCCTTATATATCATAAGTAATTAACGTATATATAATTTTTGTAAAATCAGAATTGTGCAAATTACCTTCGCATCTTTGGTGACAGACGGTGCACGAGACGGTTGACGCTTAGGTGAACGACGTTCAGTCACGGTGGGACCGAGGCTTTGAGAGCGGCCAGTTCTGGGACTGTTCTTGGGACTGGATTTCGTTTTCGGTTGAATCTCTTCCCGATGCTCCTTTGTATCCTCTCGACGTCGTGGTATCACGGGCTCCAACTTCTCTCTCGTCGGAGAGGGAAGCAGTGCACCGTCTCCTATCGTAAAATATGTTCTTTGTTTTGTGCACGCACTGATTGTAAATTCTACGTTTTCAGTGAAAAACCTTGCAAGATAATACGTGACAAAAATTGATGAACTTACCCACGCCAGTAGTACGATCCAGATGATGACGAATCAAGAAATCCTTTCTTGCGCGAGCTATCGCTCTTTCGGTGTCCTATAAAACACCAAACATCTAATTATACCAATCTAATAAAATAGTGATTTACATACCGTTTTCGAATCGTCCTGCAGGATCCCGTGCATGGGTCTTGCCTGAACAGAGGACGGTCTTCCAGCTGGGGGCATGGTCACCGTGGTTGAAGGGGCGACTTTCCTCGTATTCTCTTTCTCTTTTTCTTCCTTTGTCACTGACCTAAATGTACAATCGTTCGTCACTTGGATGCTCTTTCCTTCAACTAGTCTTTCCGTGGGAAATTCAATCGCGTGGAAGAAATAAAAGGCAACTACGACGAAATCCGTGAGAAGATTCGTCCTTCTACAACTGCGTTTGACTCTTCTATTTCTCAGTATGTAGTAGAATATGTGAAAGGGTAGTTTGTGGGTACGAACGAAGGGTATTTTTCTTGATACGGAGTACTAATGCTTGCCGGATTATCAGTTGACGTCGACTCCTTAAGATTGAGAAAGGTGTCAGTAGAACGTGTTATGACTGATCAGACACGTTTAATGTATGGAATTACATATTTTGCTTTATATATTTGCTTATATGCAATACGGTATTTTAATGATCAACCACAATAGAATCCAGCATACAAGAGAAATATTGAACGAATCCTTTGATGGAGAGAGTAAACACGTCCGAAAATTTTCAGACATTGCCTAATCATGAATAACGACAATTAATTTTGGTAGAATTTTGAATTCCATTTTTCTTATTCGAGACACATTCTCCATTGTACAACGATCGCTTCATCCAAACCTTAATCGAACGAACACTATTTGCAAATAGTCAATTTGGATAGTGAAGCGATACAAACAATGAACAGATTGTTTTTTGCAGAGTGGAATAGTGTACTGGCCTGGCAAGAGACAGCGCGTTGAGAGCGTGGTTACTGGATACTTGTTTCCACAGCGAAGCCTCGTCCTCCGCTGCCAGACCGCAACCCCAGTCGCGATGCTAATGGTAGAATCAGAACGAAAGTCATACCGTTTACTTTCTCTTCTACACCTATGAACTAAACCAGAGGTGTGCAATCTTTTTTTGTGGAAACTCATTCTACCAAAATTCGTTCATAGTTGAACCGCGTTTTTCTGTTTCTTCTTCTCGGGCTTTAGGACTACCGCTGTCGAAGTTTGCCCACCCCTGAACTAAACTGTACACTCGTTCACAATTGTGCATACACAGAACATGCTTTGGAAGACATCGATCACTTAACAATTACTTGTTCTGTGTACAAATGATTTTGTATCGAGTTTGATTGATTGCGATGTTTCGGAAACGAGAATACATGCATGTTTACAATGAATGATCGAGTTCAGAGGTCGATCGCATCGAATCCTCGTGATGGATGATGATGATAATCGTTATGAAAAATGGTAAAACGAATACATGCACAGAATGGTACGAACTCGTGGTTCGAGAAAGTGTTTCACCAACACATAGAACGGCACACATCAAAGATACTGTAGACGATGAAACACACTCAAAAGACACTGAGACAAGGAGAGAAAGGGAATGTCCGATAAGAAATTTCACTAGCCAACAACAGTTTGTCGAAAGGAATTGGTGACGGTCGCAGCTTTGTTTCGGCAATTTACCTTATACTCGTCAGCGAGTCGCCTAAGCTCGATGACTTCGGTAGTAGGAAATGGTTTCTTCTGCGGTTTGCTCAGTCCTTTATCATCCAATATCCTTACGGTCCTACCTGACTTTTTACCCCTGCAAAGAATCAATCGTGGTTGTAGGACGTGAACGCTTTCTTTCTCATTGCATTCGTCGCGACAATTAGGATCGTCGTAGATGCTTTCTCGTTTCTTCCTATATCTCGAGTTCTGTCTTTGTTTCTTTTTTATCACTTACGATAGGCTAGGCCAAATTATTGTGCACATCTATACGTCGTTTTGTATATTCTGACCTGAAAGACATTCTCACGTCCGGTATTTCCTCCTCGCGCTCGTCACCCTCGGGCACCACTCCGTCGATCGTGTCCGTTCCAGTTCCTCCAACGAGGGGCTCCAGCTCCGATGCTTGCATCCCTGGGAAGAGTATCAAGGTTTCAATCACAAGGATAATTAAAATGATTCCTAACTGAATTTCGGATATTTTCTTAGTTCATTCATACGTTCAATCTTTCGATAAATGCATAAAATCGGCAGCCTTTTCGTAATAGTTGAGACTAAACATGATAGATGATTTTCGAATTTCAGACACAAAACATTTCACATATTCACTATAATGATGAAAATAGCAGAATGAAGATTTACCGTCGCGTTTGTGGTCGATGTCACCGGGTCGTTTCTTGTGAACCGGTGCAGGTCCTGTGGGAGCGATACCCTGCTTAAGAGCTCCCATGCTGAGAGACTTTCTAGGTGGCCCTGTCGTACCTGCTGGGAGTCCGGCGGCTGCAACGTCCGGGACCGCTTCGCCATTCGTCAGTTGAGATCTTCTAGGCCAGGCGAACTGCAAACGATATTCGGTACTAATCCGCGAGATCGCTTTGCTCAGTTGACTGGGTGGCAGCCCCGAGTGCGCTGTAACTTCCTGAAATCACAAATTTCATCCACTTTCATTCATTCAATTTAATAATTAGACGCGGAGTTCTATTGGAAATAATAGCTTTGCGATATCTCTAAATCGTGACTTCTCCAATTCTTCAGAAATAATTAGTTTCGCACATTCTATGCATTCTGTGTATTTTCTGATCAGCAGTTCACCAATAATCTTTTCCTCATCGAATTCTGTAATTTAATATCGATTGTACTAATTGTAAGAAGAAATTTCGGATAGAATTCGTTCAATCTCACAAATGAGATATACAATGAGAGCGTGTAAGAGCCGCGAGAAATAGTTGACAGCGTGCATTTGAAAAACGGGTCAAGCAAGAGAGAAGAAAAACTCGATGACGAAGAACTTGTTGACAAAGAACTTGACGAAATTGACTTGCAAGCTGCGCTCTGAGAAATCTCAAGTATTTGAACGTCTATTATTCATCGTGGTATACTTTTACAAACGCATCGTGCTTGTAATAAATATAAAATTCGGATATTTATTGAGTTTAATGTTGAACATTAAAAAATGAACTTTTATTTTAAAAAATACAAAAAAATATGTAAGTTCAATAAGTATTGTCTAATGATAAATGTACAGAAAGTTTCATTGAATCAAATCAGTAAATAATATAGTTCACTTCAAATAGTAATTCTAATTGACTCAATCTGTATAAATAAAAGTAAGCGCATCTTGCAATGAATAATTTTCCATCGACAAATTCGAACTCCGGAGAGAATTCGACATTTCATATGCGCCAACCTAATACATATTTCAATAACAAAACTACTATTGCCTGTGCACGGTTTTCCTTTTGATTGAAAACGCTATCGATCACGTGTTTACCGATTCTCTACTATAGGAATACGTGTTTTGGAGAACGTTTGCTTTGCGATCGATTTATCGACTCCACTCGTGGCCGGATTATCCTTACAGTGACTTTTCGATATAAGCACAAACCTCGGGCTTGTAAGTGTGCATTTATTCTACAGGCGAAACGCTTTCATCGAGCATCAAACGAAAGGGACCGCGAGTGAAGTAGAAAGGGTGTTTCATATTACTCAAGTGGTGAGGATGGTTCCTGTGTATAGAAAGTAAATCAATAAGGAGTATAATTTAAAATTACCCAGTGGTCATTGATTTCGATATAACGGGACAGAAAAGCATTTTAAATTGTTCAAATGTTCCGGAAATGGTACAGTTGTTCTGTTAACATGCCTGCATTGCGCTGCTATCACTTTCCAAGGATGTTAGAACTTACTTCACGTTTTCTTTGAACGGATTAGCAATTGTAATTCAAAAATCAATGCAAGTCACAACTTGGCCAAAAAGTGACTTACATCATTCAGACTTTTATCCCTTCATAAAGAATTCATACGTAGCATGGTTTGATGAAGTTATTATAGTACGTGATACATCTTATTGACTCACACTCTATAATTTGAGCTTGTATCGAGAAATCACTGTCTCTAAATTTTTATTTTCTTTGCATTACATACGTACCCGTACTTTGTCAGCTACGACGTTCGAATCCACGGCGTCGATGCCACCCCCATCGGCTGCCGTCATGAACTCGTGCGTCTTGTACGCAAGCTCCGGGCATTTCTTTCGCCTTGGCAATGGCGGTTCCAACGTGGGCCCTGAAACGAATCGTGATCGCTGCTTAAGATCCTACGCTCGCGATTTCCACGACCAATCGCGACCATGCCTTCACTCTCGACCGTATCTTAAAGCATCCAACTGCATCATATTCCCGTATTGTATCACCGTCGCGTATCACCATTGCGTACCGTAATTGCACTGATTAGAATTATACGTAATTTATTATTAATTTATTATACGTAATTGATTCGTAATTTGAAATGTTCGTCAGATACTTTGATCTGCAATACTTCAAAGACTTGCAATGATGCAACGCTTGGTCTCACAGTGATACGTGACGATGATAAGAGGATATGATATAAGTGGATACGCGCCTGTATACCAGGAAACACAAGGATCGATTCAATTTGGCTGCGTAGCTCTTCCATTTATCCTCGTTGCCTTCTTTTTGTATAGAAATTTTGTGCAATCGGAGGGAGTTGTGAGCGACGCTCGAGGCTTCGTTCGAGAGAGGAGGAAATCGATTTCTGTTAATAGAGGTAATTAAACGGCGGTCGAGAGCGTGAGCACGGTGTCACGGGAAACGAAGTTAAGTAGAAACGAGGCGAATATCTCGAAGCAAAAGCGTTACAAAAAACAAGCGAGAGGGAAGCTGTGACTATATTTTCGTGTATCCTCGCGAATAAATAAAGAGAAGCCTGTCGCAGAACGAAGAAAGAGAAGGATCCGTTTCTTATTTTATATTGAAGCACGCCAACCCACGTACGCAGAGTCCAGTTAAAATGTACGTATTTTCGGCAGCTACCCTAACAACGGCTGGAAGAGGTACACACACTCTCTTTTCTCGGGGCTAAAACGTTGCTGAAAGACGATTATTAGCGACAAAAGTGGACGAAAGTGGAGAGGCTCATAGTTCTGCAAACGTTGCTTTTGTGAGCTGCTAAAATAATGGTAACGGGATTTTGGTGTTGGTCTCGAGTTCCTCTCGACGATCTTCAATTGTCCCTTTTACTACTTTTAGCCTTGTTCAATAATTTATTTCGTTTGATTGATTTGTTTCTTTACAAAAAGTTTCCCTCTTATATCGCATTATTATTATGTATTACGTTTTGAAGTTTCTCAATATCTTTAATAGTCGTTTAGAAATATACGGAGCAGCATGAATACTATATTGCGCATTTAAAAGTTGAAATCAGTTTGAAAAATTTTCTTCAAAACTCGCTTCAATGGAATCATTTGCGTGTCGTCGAGAGGCTTGAAATGCGCAGCCAGAACGGCGATGCAAGTTCTTATTCTGTAAAGTTGTTGGACGTCGACGCGATTAGAAGCTTCGAGTTAGCTAGTGTAAAGAGAGAAAGGAGAGAGGACGTGCCGGAGACAGGTCGATTCTTCCGCGGTTGTGCAACTCCGTTATATCCGGTGGCCGTGTGCGACCGATTCACCACGACGACAAGATGGTTCCACTTTTAGAAAGAGCATTCTGTCTGCGGTTGGTCGATGCTAAACAGCGGCCAGTGACAACAATACAATGTGAATGAACGATCGATGCACAGCCTCTAGGATTCTAGCCACTATGCTCCTCTCCTTCTCTCATCTCGTGCCCGATCGTATATAAATGCGTATCCACTTGTATCTTATCTTTGTATCGTATCACCGTTGCACGTGTATCTCATTCATAATTCTTAGTACATATTATCCTATGCATACTACGTAACTTGCTACGTGTCGTAGAATATTGGATTGCCCAGAAAGTTCGTGCCGCTTTTTAGTAATCAGCATTAGAACGAAATTCAAAACGTAATAACTACGATTTTTGCTTTACTTTGTAATATTTACTTTATTAAATATGCGCATAATCTCACTAAATAATAAGTGTTTCGAACGATGCCTCAAATATCATCTTTTGGAATATTAAGGGGTGCGGCAGCGACCCGAAGGCAGGTTGCATACTTAATCGGCTATCGCATACCCTTATACATATACATATAATGAACACGTAAATTCGACATTCTGAATTTGTTTTCTTAATATAATTATACCATTTTATTAATGCTTTGAGGTTTTCAGTAAAGTTTTATACTTTACTTTGCAATGTAAGACAGTTTAAAAAGATGTTGTTGGTACAGAGTTTTAATTGAGAAATTCACTAGAAAGACTGATTTCAAAATTTTTTATATACGTGTGATTTGTTTTTAATTATCCTGATATGCACAGACCTGTCCTAATGCCGATTACCAAAAAGCGGCACCAACTTTCTGGACAATCCAATATACGTATGTATAATTGAACGTGATGTAAATGAAGTGAATGGGCAAATGAAAATTTATGATATGTTAATAAATGATTAAAGGAAAGTCTCTTGTCATGTTTAACAATGCTTTACAATTTAATCATGAACTTCTGGTTTATAATTTATACCTATCTTGTTTTCTTTTAGTATGCAAAATCTCAGATATTCTAAGCAATTCTAACCAGTGGGTTATATAAATATATTGTTCAAATTTTTGTATTATTAACTTCCAATCTACAGAATTGGTAATTTTATAGAATGGATTTTTAATTTAAATTATTATTTATTTAGTTTCAATTCTTTTACTTGAACGGTGATACGATAAAAGGGTATGATTTAAGTCCACACATGCTTTTAGAGCGAAATTATATCGTCCGCACGGTTGGGAATGTTGCGTCGCGATAATTGATTAACCATGCAATTATTTAAATGAGCTTGGTTATAGTAAACAGGGGCATAACGCGGCAAAACATGAAATCGGTTAGGTATTTAAAACGGTTAGTCGTCGAGCGGTCCTGTGCGGCCAATATAAATTCACTTTAATGTGGCTGGTTATTCGTGTTTACGCGTGGCTTACATGTCGGTGTGTGGGATGTAGATTCAGTTACGTTTATACAGTATGGTACAAGAGTACCTCATTTAATTTAAAAATTAAAAATATTGTTAGTGTTATATCGAATGCTTGAAATTTTGAAATGTAAAATTGTTATTATTACAAAACCACATTTGTGCACTGTGCTATTGAAATTGGAATACCATGTTCTTTGATAATAATTGTAGACAAGTCAAATTCGTTCAATGAGCCTTAGATTGAAAATCAAAAAAAAAAGTAGTACACATAGCTTATTGGATTGTCACCCTACCTTCTATATAGTATACATAGACATTTCGTCAATAGAGATAAATTATCTTTTTATAAATTAAGACATAATAGGAATGCATCTTTATTGGACGATATCAATTCATTTATTTCGATCTTTGTAAAATTCCTTTAACTATTTCGAGACCATTTACTGCTGCAGCTGTTCCTCCAATTTGTAAAAAGTTTTTTACCCAACTCATCAATGTAATATAATCATATTACGTTTATATCATTAGTTATCGCCACTAGGAACGAGAATCTAGTTACATACATATGCAAACGTGCGCAATGTCTGTGTATGTACGAGATGGGTGGAGAATCCAATGAGTTCCCTGTGCAATATAATTCATCTCTGAGTTTCCCGAGATCGAATTTCTCCACGGTAAAAATTGCAAAAGGTAACGACGATCTCCCCGGTGTGCAAGCGTGCATCTCGATTTTGACCAAAGCCAATCGCGCTGGAATAGATGCCGGTTTTGTGCTCCAATTGCGTAGCTGAATAGAGATCGCATACTACCGTCGCGTCATCGTCGACTCGACCATCCGTACGCGAAATGCTTCGTCTTTTATCGGCGTTATTAGATCGTGCGTCAGGATTAATTACAGAATGGTTGACAAGTTGTGGAAATAGCTTTTTCCGAAATGAGACGATCGCCCCGATACATCGCGCATGCGATTCGTAATTACAACAGTGAGACATGCTTTTTGTTCCATTCCTGAAGCACTTAATTTGGTCTGTGAATGACGTTATGCAGGCTTTCTGTTTAAAAGCAGGTGTGAAAGAGTTTTAGACAGTTTTACATTCATGATATAAAATTCAATGCCAAACAAGATGGCGATTATTTTCAACAATTGCTTTGAATAATCTTGATCGCTAGACTGCGGACTTTATGCATTTAAAAAAACATTGAATTTGGAGAAGGTATAAAGAATGCATGTATTGTATAAAAATATATAAAATGTCAAAAGTCGATTGTATATCACAATGCTTATAACAAGTTTCTCTTTGAATAGCATTTTTTTATATAAACGTTTCATTTTACACAAAAATCTGCAGTCTACTGTTGTCTCACTCTGTATTGGCACTAAACTAAATACATACAATCATACATCGGCCAGGCATGATCTAACGTAGAGATATAAAAAATCGAAGGCAAACGATCGATACCCGTACATAAAAGAACGTGCAACATGCATGTTACTAATCAATCGACGAACGAAAGTGCGGGGGTTGGGGGAAATGAATTCAAACTTTGAGATATTAAAGTGTGAATGATTATAAAGAGAAAGAAAAAAAAAATTCAGTGGAAATGAAAAATCACGGTAGGCATCAAAGAGGTGGTAGGTGGGGACACACGTTTAGACGTTGACACGCAACGGTTTGTCGTTTCAGCCACTCACGGCTTATTAAAAACGTGATGCGAAGTGGCTGGCGAAAATTTTCCATTCGTTCGCCGTTCGCTTTTTCTTTTAATTGGAATTCCATCAAGACCTGGCACGGTCTACCCGCAGTAACGTAATTGTTAGATAGATTTTCTCGGTCACTCGTTTTGTAGTTTCGACTCCGAGAAAAAACGGGTTGCCCTGGAAATCGCTGACAATATTTTTGTCAACGCTGCATCCTAGTTGTTACGCCAACAATACGAGTGAGCATTTGAAAAAATGCTGATTGAAAATTTGGTCATAGATGATACATTTACGTTAATTGCAACAGTGTTCCCAAGTTGCCAGGTAGTCCCGAAAAAACTGAAAGTATTTCCGTGAATATCGCGAAGCTGAAAAACCTATTAATTTTCCTTTTGTTTTTTGTATTCCTAAGCATCACTCGACTCGTTGGCAATGAATCAATTATCTCCGTCTCCTCGGGTTAACGTTTCCATTCCTTAATTCGCGTTCTCGTTGAATGCAGATGTTTTGAAGTAAGAGTTCACAGTCGATGGAAAGAAAGAGGTGAGAAAGAGCTTTCTTTTTTATCGCCTCGCGCTTCCACCCAGTGACCGACAAGATGTGAACTGTTGCGAGAGTCTCATATTTGCAGCTATACCAATTTTTACTTGTTAACACATAAAGAACGATTTATTTGAATTGATGATATTGCTGTTATTTATTGATGGTAGCTTTGATTTAAGTTGAGTAGAAAATAAGTACAATTAACTTTTAATAGAAAATTTTTAAAAATGAAGACGTAATGAAAGAAAACATTTATCTTTGCTTAAATACTCGATTCGAAAATTCTGTCTTCGCAATGAATGAATTGAGAACAATTTCACACCTCCGCGAATTTTAATCGCATCAAAATACAATAGTTTTTAATCCGATTACGATTGATTCGCGTAATTGCAATGAATTGTTAATGTGACAATCTCCAACCATGAGTAACAGCTTTGTACCGAATTCTTTTACTTAGACTGAAACTTTCTTCCCGGGAACTTGTGATCGAAGTTTACATTCGTGGTGAATACAATTACCGACACTGTAACAATGCGATAATTGAAATTGAACCAACGCTAAGTGTCTGTGTATACGTAAATTATTCCGGACTCCAGGCGTTAATCGGCGTTTGCGATTTAGCTGAGCGCGAATTACAATTTTGATCACCCAGATGGATACAGTCGCAGTTGTAGTAGTATAACAACGGTAAACATACGTGGAATCGCGTGTGATTGCGCCTGGATTCGTCGCGTTCAAACAAAGATAATGAACTCGTGCGACTCGCGAAGGATGATTCACTGAGCGATCGTGTCCATGCAATAATCGTCAAGGATAAAGGTAAAATGTAACTACGGATCGTTGCGATAGTCATCCAACTACCACCCTACGTCTTAATCAAGATCGACTCGACTCATATACATATGTATATGTATACATAATATATAAAATATTAGAGACGACGAGTATACACAACACATAAAATGTTAGAGACGACATACAGGGCGAATCAATAAACTAGCCATATAAAATAATTTATTATCCTCTTGTTATATAAAGATGTTTTATACAAACTTTGAGCTCATTGAATTAATGGGTTCTTGTATTTTAATGTATCAGAATTTTCAATAACGATCTGCATTGTGTATTGTACTTTTATGTTCTTTAAGTTGTAGGCATTCTTCATATTTTCTGAAATTTTACTATACAAGCATGCCTGTATTAAATCCGCAGTTTATTTATAAATCTTTTTAATGGATTCATTAAATATTGTGTTGCAAAAATTCTTGCCGATTCACCCTGCATATTAATTACGCTAATGTTAAAAATGTCATTTGTTTATATTTCAAGACCGTATTTAATCATATCATTAAATTATAGACTCTGCTAGAGCTTCTTATACCTTTTTATACTTTTGTTATAAATTATAATGCAATTGTTAATACAATTATTTATTTATTTATTTATTTATTTATGAATCTGTAAAAACAACTGATAAATTATTCGAATCATATACATGACATTCAATAGGATATTATGTTCGAGAAAGGCATTTCATTTGCGTCACTCTGAGATCTGATAAATCCAATTCGATATTTCATCAATCCAAGCCTATATCGATTCTTGGTACCAATAACGTGGCTTATTTGTGAAAAGTGATCAGTTATTGTAAGCCGCGTACAATGGTTCAGAGTGTTGATTCTTCGAATCTCTCTTAATGGAAATATCTGTTGGAAGATCTATCTAGAGAGAAGCGTTCCTCCCATTTGCTTCTCAATCTTTTGCGAAACCACGTTCTTCGTCTCGAAAGACGATCGGATCCCGTGATGGATTCCCAAGTAATAGGAATAGTACTGCGTGGAATAGGCGAGCATTGATTAGTAGTGTTGGTGCCCGGAAAACAGGTCAGATGAGACTAATTTTCAGACCGAACCGGAGAGTGTAGTAAACCGGTAATCGTAGCGAAAATGTGGGTCGTTAGCTTGAAAACGGTCGAGGGTAGGGGCTGCTTTTTCTTCTGTAAAAATTGCGGAATATTTGCGTCGTAAAAGATTTTACGTCGGTCCCTTTAACATAAAAATTTTCTTAGCTTTGCGCCAAGACATTAAACCCAGGAACGTCTATGTATTTAAATTGCTTCCTCTCTAACTATATTGTGTTGGTGAATATAAAATATTTTCTTCAGCAGAGTTATGGATTTCATTTAAATAATTTATCAGTTATTTCTACACTCTGCTAGATCAGTAAATTATTTAATTATGATAATGATTATTTAAATTGTGATTCTTAGAATCTGTTCATTCATTATACAGTTCTGAGTTCCTTCTATGATAAATTGTACATTTTGTTATATTGTCAGAGCGTTTCGTTCGTTATATATTTTCTCACATTCTTTACGAAGAAGAGTTTATAGATAAATGTTTGCGTTTGTATAGTTTAATAGTGATAGTAAGGCGTTTAGGGTGGAAGAATGAGTGAATGAGATGGAATAATTGTAAATCATTTCTAGTTCACGAGATTAAACTAAAACATTTATATATACAGATTCTTCTGATTTCCATATGCACTAACGTAATAGATACCACAATTGTTAATTTATGTCCTTCTGTATCCTTCAAATCATTAGCTTGTCTCCATTGCAGTATTTTAAGTTGAAGAAACAAAGTAACTAATTAAATTGCCAGTGTTAAATATGTTAGCAAATATTGTCTTATAAATAGCACATCAATTATTTTGTTCCAATAATAATTTTTCTGACTAATATTAATTGCTGTGTAAATATAATGCATAACGTAATGACAAACGAATGGAATAAATCTGAATATAAATAGTTTCGAATTTCGCACGAGGTCATAAGTGAACACGTAACTGTAACACATGCCCCATGTAACGCTTGTTAATTAATCCGTTAAGTCTAGTCGACGGTTTTGCGTTGGCACGTTTCGCCGCACAAATTCATCTAATGTAATAAAGCGTTCCCCGGGTGATAATTAAATTCGTTGCCCGTTAGCCAGCGACACGGTTACCTTACTAGGTGGTCACTCGATTAATTGTTTCAAAAGTTGTCTCATCCGATCGCAGAGACGATTAATCGTCGCAATTGTACGATTATCAATTTCTTCCCGGATTCTGGATATATGTATTTAAACGCGCCCCATCGAGGTCATCATTGACATGGCACGGGCGACGAGTGCGATTCGATGGCATAAACGACGAATTACAATGATTTCTCGATATAAATTCAAACTTTCTTTACGATATATGCATAGAAACTGTACCACTTATAAAAGAAGGCAGCCTTGAAAAGTGTCTCGAACTTTCAGTTCTTCTTTCCACTTCACTAGCTGTCTTTTTCGTCCGACGCTCGGTCAAACATTTCTTTTTTACGATAAATGCACGCGTGCAGATCCGAGGCTTGTGCACATATCGAGAAATCACTGTAATTTGCTGCGGTCTAATTGCAACGATTAATCGCTACAATCGGCCTGAAGTCCAAGGGAAGGGCTACTTTACGGGGCGGTATCTACACGTTCTCTAAACAGCCAAGCGCTGTGAAACATTATTCTCTTTTTCTGATCGTGCAGGTAACAGCAAATGCAGCGAGCAGACAAAAATCTAAAACGTTTAACATTAATATTTCTTTCCGCTATTCCGCTATAAGAGCTCTCTGATTGGTCGTGGTTTTTCTCGACAATAGCTCGACAACCACGCCTCGAACAACATTTTGATAAAGGAAAACATTGTTTAAAATCACCTCAAGGACCTCCCATTTCCGAGCGTAGTATTAGCTCTGAGACACCCGGTGTATCTGGATCCCAGAACCATGATGTATTAAATTAACTGATAGATAAAATAATTGGACTCAATACACTTTGGCTCTGGCATTCAGATATGAGAAATTAAAAACAACTTCGAGTAAAAGAGAGAAGCTGTAACATCATTTTTGTAATATTTCGATTTAAATTCACTTGCTGTATCATTTACGTGCATATTATAGATAATTACAAATCACGTCACATGTACATTATATTTTATCAGTAAATTACATTAATTATAAATTTGAAAACAATACCAAAACTGGAAGTTCTTAATTGGTTTTATAGTTACATGAAACTGAATACTATTTTCCATTAAGATCTCTGGATAAGGCACAGTAAAAGGAAGACACGACTAAGAAAGGATTTCTCTCTCAGTTGTACGAGGAGAGAAAAGTAATTACAGGGACCAGATCTTTTATTCTGTCTCTTCTTTTTTTTATCGTTACTACTTCGAGTTGGGTAAGTAGTTCGTTGAGAAGTTTTCTGACAAATTGAACGGTACAACGATACTATTCATTATTGTTCCGTTCCAAAAGGAGGAAGGAAATCGCATTTGGGAAGAAATCGATTTGCAATGTTCAATACACGATACTGTTAGATATCTGTATGTATAGTTGTTTGATACAAATCATCAGTTATCCTACTTCCCTTCCCTCCCCTCCATTTCTCTATTTCTTTTGTAACTCTTAGAATGGGATTGTTCGTCGAAATCCGAGAGGCCTCGCTATTTTTAGCCGCGGATCGCAAACCTGATAAGTCAAAGAGTTCTGGAAACAAGTTGTTACAATGTGTGTATAGAGTTCGATACTTCTTACATATACATATATATATGTATATACAGCAATATACACAGATAAAACTTTCGTATCTAGATCCAATGACTATAGAAAGTATTTGTACACTATCAATAAAAAATGGAGACTTCTAATAACGTTCTCATGCGATTAGAAATAACCGATACAGTAAGAACCTGATTTAAATCGTGATCGAAGAGCTTTTCCAGTGTAAAATACTTTTTGTAGCCACTGTATCTACTTGCGCCAGAGATAGAAGCTGCTGGTTATAAATTTTGAAGCCGGTACCGTGATACATCGGCACTCTGCCTCGCAAGCATCGAGAGACATTGAAAAAATAAACAGAACAAAAGAATCATCAAAGGAACATCTTTTCAAAAGAGGTCATTCTTTTGGAAAAGAAGCGACAAATCGAAAAATGAAGTCTCGTTCGTTTCTGCTTGATGCAACGCAACCCTTCGACTTCTTTTTATTCTTATTCCGATTGTTGTTTGAATGACAATGCACAGTATGTACATATTGTATGTAGTATATTGGTGCGCCTTCTCGAGGAGCGTGTATCTCGAACGGCGAGCAACATCAGTACAAAAACTTCTATGTACAAGGTCTAACGGGGAAAGAAAGAAATATGCCTAAGGATAGTCAATGCAACCTAAACACGGTCTGCACAATGGATGCATTCACACGTTGCCGCGCGCGATCTCGAAAGATGAGAGAAAGTTCACGCGCGAGATTTGCTCGTGCAGAAGACGTTTAGACCTGAATCGCTCTTAATCGTGCGCGTCTCTTCTTTTTCTATCGAGCTCGAAGGTCATCTCGGGAGTTTCATAAACTTTCACCCTTATGTATGCTACACATGAAACTGTTTATTCGATAATTTTTTACGTTATTATTATACATCTATTAGGTTGGTGCATATGAAAGTTTTCAACAGCCGACACAATTCTTATAAAATATTGTACATTTCATTTAAAAACAAATGATTAAATTTTATTATCTCAGGTGTATTACAGATTTT
>NW_017178472.1:1840425-1855631 GCF_001652005.2 Ceratina calcarata
GTATTAATGAAATAAGAGAATAATCAATTATTTTATATAAAAATTCTTGTTGATTCAGCCTGTAGAAAGTAAGCAAGCCCACTGTTAATTTTTTAACCGTAAAATTTGCGAATACAAAGAAATGTTGGCCAACGTATAGGAAAAAGATATTTGGTAGTGTATTCAAAAGCGAGTCACTTTATAAAAGGTCAATTACTTCCGGATGGTCTTCTTGGTTTTTGGGAATACTAGGTTGGGAGGGTTGATTAACAGAAAACGGGGATGGTTGAAAAGTGAAAGAACGGAGGAAAGAACAGGACGACGTCGGAGCAGGACAAAATATTCATCCCCCGCGAGTGTTAAATAAAGGACTAAAACGAGCGAAATAAACCGTAATAATTGTAGATGTTTGCGTAGCTCCGATCGTTCATCTTACCTTCATTGTTCTCATCCTCGGTTGACTTGGCCGATTGTAGCTTCGCGCTCGCTTGTTTCGCTGCAATCAAAATTCGCAGCTGGCACCGTGTTCGACTTTTTTTTTATTTTTATACATCCTTTCTCTCATTTTTTGTCTCGTTCTCTATGTATAATACTTAGTCGTTTCTTGTCCACTTCTATTCTTTCTCGCTCGGTTTTTTTATCGATCCCCTCTTGCTAAGCGCTCAGTTTTCTTTTTTTTTTTAGAAAACTTTTTTATCCTCATCTCGACAATTTAGTCTAGCCTTTGTAATAGACAAAAATTGGCTCGGATGCGGCATCATCCACGTATCGGCAGAAAAAACCGTTTCGCCGAATCGGACGTGGATTGTTCGTAAATTTCCGGCCGTTATCGATACCCGATAACGACGAAGCCCAACGGCTAATTATTTTCACGGTAGCTCGCGAGCCGTGATAGGGTTGATAATTCTGCGTGTGTGATCGACGTGCACGTGTCTCGGGACGTTTTGCGATCTATTATGAGTTTTGATAGTAAAAGCCTGAGAGTAAATTCACTCGATTCAATTTGATTTAACAATAGAGGAGAAGTTTTGAATATGAGATACAGAATACAAACTAAATGTCTTTAAATATACTTGGGAACATTATACAAAATGTGTCAGTACGAATTATCATTCGAAATGAGCAATTAGGGTAGCGTATATAGTTATTGGCCCTCTAAAAAATGAATACAATGATAGGACCTTCATCAAAGGATAATTCCAAATGGAGGGTTTATAGTTAAATCATGTACAGAGTCTATTAACAATAGTGAGGTGTGTGGGATGGCAGGGATGTGTGTAGAGATAATCGTAAATGTAAACCAACTCCATTTCTGGGTCATGAGACTGAAATAAATCTTATACACATATCTATATAATTTCAAATGGTACTTCACATCAATTCACTCTGTGAACCATTGACATCCTTAATAATGGTAGGAAATGGTTCTACGTTATACTTCATCTTTAATCATTACTAAAACTGACAATGACAATGAAAGTCTCTTGTATTTCTGTGTCCTTTGTCTCATACTTTTATCTTATCCCCTATAATTCATCCAACTGAATTACAAATGCTGGAATTTCATTCATTTGGATCAACTGTACTTTGTTTAACCAAATTGAATCTGACGAAATGAATTTCAGACCGTAGACTACCGTTTGATCAAGCCTTTGATACTAAAGGAAACTAAAAAGAAAAGAAACAAAGAAAGATGGAAAGAACAGAACATGATAATAGTGAAAAATATACAATATTATGTCAAGAATGAACAAATGGTGTTGCTGGTATAATTGGAAATATAATACAGACGTAGTGGAACAAAATTATGGTTATACATACAAAAGTGGACCAGTGACGTGTTCGAGTTCAACTGTCATAAAGTGGGAGATGGCGCGGTACTGGGTCTCGTGCTACTGTATTATGGCACTGATTGTGAGTGACCGTTCTAGGGGACATGCCATTAGTCCACTTTCATCGTTGAAAACATTATTAATAGCGATTAGAGGAAAACGTGGAAGAGGAATTTTTCACTCAGAATTTCATCCTCTTTCACATCCTTACAGTAAAGTCGTGCATTCTGGAGCACCCTGTATAACGAGTTACGAGGGTGAGAATAGACACAGATGCCGGTGGTGTGAACGAGGGTTGTGAAACGTGACGACAGGGCGTGTGCGATATATGTATTACCCAGTTGAATAATGAGGATTACGATGTAGCACGACCAAAAAAGTAAATAAATAGTCGCAAAACACTTTCACAATAAATGCCAACAAGGGGAGTAAAAGATGATGAGATTAGATAAATAAAAGTCGATAGTAATATTTAGGGATCATCTGAACGATACGAGCGTGAATATATAAATTGATTATTTTCGATAAAAAGCTAATGACTACCTTAATATGTGTAGGTATGAGCATTTTTATTTTGGCTCTCAGCATGATATCTATTTAATTAATAAATAAATACAATGTAAAGAGATGCACAAATTTTATTTTAGACATGTATCTGATTTAGAATCCAGAAGAATGTTATTACTTTTACATCATATTTATAGTGTTAGTATTTTCAAACCTAAATAAAAAAAAAAAATTGATAAAGAAAATTATGTACTTACTATTACATTAACAGGGACTATATAGGTATACGAGTAGACCTATCAACTGATGTATATTTCTGTCTTCTGTTTTCTGGGGGTTCCAATGTCCTATTACATTTTCCATGTCACTTACAACGTCATCAACAAATTGTGGAATACCTTGGAAATGGTACCAAGTGGAGAACTAGAATGTTGAATTCTCTTGTAATCTTTCCATAGTTTGATGTATGTACTATGTATATGCGTATGTTAATGAATGTTACGACAAATTGAGAAAAACAGATTCAATTTCGCTGGATTAAAAGTCGAACGAACGGGAGGCGAGGCGAAACTTGGTTCGTTTGTAAGGGAACGGGAAATACAGCCGCGTTCTCAAATATCAACTCCTGTTCTCCAATATTACTTCAGTAAGGTTTAAGTTTAATTGAGCACTAATTTTTAGTGTTCCTTTTTCATATTGGTATGGCAGTCGAACATAAGACACAAGAGTTCATAATCTAAATTATCAGTCTTTTAGAATAATAGTATACAATGAGATGAGTAAGAATTGTGAATAATTATATATGAATTAACTAAATCAAGTCTTACGATTTTAAAAGATGTACTAAATTTCTTGCAACAGAAACATAATATTATACTAATAAATATATGTATATTAGGCTAAATAGCAGTGAATTGATTTACCTAAACCTAATCCTACTTGGAATCGTGATCATTGAAATGCCAGCCAAGTCTAACGAGTCATTGGCAAACAAGCATGCAAGCGAGCATGCTTCTATTATACAGGCTCACCTAATTAAAAAAACTTTCTGTTTCATGCTGGTAGCTAAAATAGCAATTTACTTGATTTTCATCGAACGTAACGCACTGTTATTGCAATCCTCGAAATTACGCGTTGCACAATACTGTTTGATTAAAAGTCGCATTATTCACGTTTCTTTTCACGAAGCAGAGAACTCGGAAACGTCGAGAACGGTAATACAGCAGAGTAGCGGAAATTTTGACGTTGCCACGTATTAATCGTGACCGTAACAACGTTATTCACCGCAAGGACTATGACAAAACGTAATTGCAATGGAAATGCGGTACGTGTCGCTCTGTTTTTATTCCTCGCGTTTCTTAGCTTTTTTTTTATTTTTTTCACGCTCGCGATTGCTGCTACGATTCTAACAAATTCATGGAGGCAATTAACCATTAAATAGCGTGGTATGGTTGCCTGAGAAAACTTATCTGGCCGTCTTCTCTTCCCTACGCTTTTTAGTCGTTTTCAACTCTTTCACACGATTCGCGTACGTGATTGAAAGATCTAAGAACTGTTGAATCCGTTCCGTTTTTCCAAAGGAATTTACAATTCTTCTTTCCTATCTTACAATCAGAGCTTTTTAACATTAGACATACGCGTATAACAAAATGATTCATAGAATTTTGCCAAGCGTTCCACGTATTACACATATAATTTACATCCAGTTGTGGAAATTGTAAGAGTTGTTTAAAAAAATTGCAGAAACCACGTGTGACATGTATATAACTCTCATGAAATTAAGAAACGGGAAATGTTATTTGCTCAAACACCATACCAGGGAGAATTCTATGCGACATTAACTAATTTTAAGAAATACTAGATATCGCTCTGAGCGAAAAGATTGATTCCACTATTTCCGCTAGACTGTGAAAATTGGTATGAATATGAACGTTTAAATGGAAGAGGCAGCAGAGTATAAATAATAAATTGCGGTGAACTTACTCGACGTCGGGGGTGGTTGTGGCGCCCGACGGACGACCGTATGCTCTTGGTGAGGACCGGTGTACTCGTGCCATGTGTACGTGCTCCTATACTCTGAATGGAGCTGCTGCAATACACACAATTAATCTTAAATTAATACAGGACGACATTCTATTCTGCGAATGTTTTCTTTCAAGCAGAAATTTTAGTTTTCCTCGGCCCCCCCGTGACATTTGCTCTTCCGATTTCTATTCAGAATTCATCGATTCGAAGTCCCTTTGAAATGTTAATAAACCCGGGGATTGGATTATCCGATTCAAGGCCGAGTTGATGGACGCTTGAAAGGAAACTTCAGGAAGTTTGATTAATATTATCTTTAAAGCCGCAGTGACGTGAATCTCATACAATCCTTACTTTTATTAGATTTGTGCATATGAATCTTTTGACAAAATAAATCTTTCAGTAAAAAATTAGATACACTTTGTTTTATCATCTACTATTATAAGCCAAATTCAATATGTTTCAAATTATTATAAAAGTGAATGAAAACAAATTGAGATTATTGTGAAACGAATTATGGAAGAATGGCTCAAGACAACGGAATTATAAACACAGCACTCAAAGAATTTACAGATTTCAGGATTCATAATCGTGAATATATTTCAAATAGCAAAATTATTTAATCATTTAGGGATGTGTAAGAATAATTGAAAGATTACAATGACTACAGATTTTTTACTGTATATTAAACAACTTATAAAAATGCTTGCAATGTATAAAACTATTCAGACAAATAAAAGCTGAATGCACATTTCAATGTTTGACTAAAGAACATCTTTGTATTAAATATACAATATTCATCGTTAAGCAATACTTTCTGTATTTATAGCTGTATAATGAAAACGAATGGTAGGTATCAGTCGCATTTGCGGGTGACAAGAACACTCGTCTCGCATATAGCACGGTAGTCGGTCAGCATTGTCGGCCAGTATACCGCGTACAATTCAGTACAATGACGATTCGCATCGATTCTCGAAAAGCGTCGATTCCTTTCTCCTCTATCCTTCTCATCTATCGCGTTTTCTTTTTAGCTTTGAACCGCGGAAAAAAAGAAAGTTTTCAATGAACGCCGATCGATTTTGCCCGGTGAATGCGCGTCGCCGTGTCACAAAAGGAAGAACGTTAACGCGGTGCCAATAAAAAAGGAAAAAAATTAGAAGGGTACCAGACGACTGGCGCCTCATAGGTGAAAATTTCCAATTAGAGGATCTGATAAGAGAGAACGTTAGTTTTTTTTAAACTTCCTGTCCCTTTCATCGCGACGAACGCAGCTGGTAAATGCGCCCCTTTCCCAAGGGGAATTTTATAAACCTCGTGATAGATTCGTAGCGGCGCCGCTAATTGCGTTGTCCTGTTTTCTCAGAGTTGATTGATTTAGTTACTTAACCCAGATACCATCGGTTTCTGTCTCTCTACCCGGGTACACGGATGAGACAATGTGATTTCGACCCGTGTACCAATGAAACGGTCTACGGTTCTTTGAATTACTGTTTTCGTTTTTGTCTCTCCTTTCGTGTTTCGTGTTTACGTTGATACAGAAAGGGAAATAAAAAGCATCGTTCGCAGTGATTACAAAAAAGAACTGCAACAGAAGACTGGTTCAATTTTTATTCCAGGCCTAATTACATTTATTCCTTTCTATCCCATCGCAACCGCATGACATCATGCTTAAAATTGTATATTTATGCTACAATAGTAATATTTTATACTTATAATTGTGGGGCAATTATTCGAGTCCCAGGGTATTTAATTTATTGTCTATAACAGAATTTCCATGGTACCATGAAAATTTAGTATCGTGGATGTTCTCGCGGCGTACTACTGCGTTACGGTATACGTAGGTAAATTGGTGGGCTTCGATCGTGTAGCTCCTTAGATGTAATTACGTGGCAAGGTGAAATTTTCTAGGCAATCAATATGGGAGGAGATGCAGAGAGGAATAGGGTGGAAGAAACGGGAAGCGTGAAATATTTTCCACGTTGCGTACTCCAGCCATCCCGGCGTTCATTGTACCAATTAAAACATGCTGCAAGGTTTCGATAGATAGACAGACAGGTCGATGCTTGGGGCTTCCATAATCCATTTGCAAAAGCTTTAGGCTCATATGTCTCTCGCGCTGGGAAATAATTATTGTAATTTGGGCCGCGATACTGCCGACGTTATCTGTTTTTATTCTTAGTACTAAGCTTTATTGCAAAATTATACACATGTAATACATGTTATCATCCTTGCATATTTAGATTTCATTATAAATGGACTGAAAATTTTTATGTAAAATAAAGCATTTATGGTAGTTAATTGGAAAACTGAAATTCAAACAAAAATTAATTTTATTATTTAACTGCAGCAATGTGCAGATTCACTGTCGATATTTTATATTACTTCGTGTATTATATTGTGTTTTCAATTTGTGCTTGTTAAATTTTGCTGTCTGCACTACCATCCGGAGTTTCAACTTGATTTTATTATTGGACTGCGAATTTAATGCATTCATAACAAAAATTGCACTGCATATAATGTATAAAACTTTAACATATCAAAATGTTTAAATGAAGGAAGAAAAATTGATCCTAAACACATCTCTGAAAATGACATAAAGATTTTATGCTGTATAAAAATCCGCAGTTTGTTTATTATATTATTTTATCTGAATGTTTTACAATCGAATTTATTGTATCGCGAATTCAAGTTGGGTGGCTTTTCGTATTGAATTCGAAAGGAATTCCCAACGGTTATACGTGACTTGTGCGGCGAACGGAAGAACTTGAAAGGAGTGTTGGCGATCAAAAATGGATTAGTTCGTTTAAAAATACAGCGCCAGTACGGTATAGACCGAGAAAGTAGCGGGTAGGTACGACTACCTTGCCGCGAACTCTCCTCTATCTGAGACCGTGTATCGATCCTTATACTGTTCATTTATTAATGCCGATGTGGGGCACCGTTAACCTTTTCATACGGGGATATGTCGCCGCACCCACGTCGCGTGCCAAACTTCGCGATATTTTTGCACCGATAGAAAGCTTAATTCCCATTATTTATGACGTTTGACAAAAAATGAAATTTCAGTATGTTTTAATAAAAATTGCATTCATAGATTCTGTCCTGTCAATAAATTCTTAACCCTTACTGTACAAAGATGGATCATTTGTGTCCAGGAAAAATCAATCTGCATCGAAATATTGCTTTGTTTTTGCATATTATAATATTTAAGATTTAAGTTCTTTATGTCTTTTCTTGCAGTTATAATGTTACGTAAGTCTGTTAGTCGACGAGACGATAAATAAATAGTAAGCTTTCAACAATTCCTTCGGAAAAATTAATAAAGGACATATGTCCTTTTATTTAAACTTGGAAATTACAAATCATTTTATAGAGAGTATTCGAAAAGGATTGCGCGCTTGGTGGTTGTCATCATCCGATCAAAAGCGCAAGGGACGATACTTGCAGAGAGCGATGAATAAATTAAAAAGGTCGACGTGATTGCGTTCGACGAAAATAGAATTAGATGGAGGCACGCGAAGGTCCGCGAAATAATGTCGTTAAAGATTCCACTTAACGAGACAGCCGGTTAATTGATAATTACGCGCGGTCGCGTGGAGAAAACTGCGTCGTCGAAGTGTGTGTATCGCATGCGCAATTAACGGAGGAATAGAGAGCGATTGCAAACATGCCTGTCGCGTAATTGAACACGAACTGAAATTATACTTACTATGGCTGCTATTACTATTTCTGCTTCTTGAATTTACACAGACGAGCACAAAACTTGAAGTCGACTACCGTTTCACTAATTGTCCGAAAAGGGCTGCTCTATTACACGGTCGTTGATCGACAAGAGTGAATTCGTCGTTGGCTTCCTTCGCTACTCGACGAACAGTAGGTATCGATTTGTCGAGAATAGACGTAGATATAGAATTCGCAAATTTTCCACGAATCGACGTGACGCGACAACGTGACGACATACGAATGGTTCATTAATGGGGTGAAGATGAATGAAATCTTCCTTACGAGTGTAAAACTATTTATAGCAATTTATAGCAATTTTTCGACCATTAAGTAGAATATTAATTACTGTGAGTTTTTATACAAAATTCAACTTTTGGAATGTCGATTTAAAAATGAAATTTAAATTAAGATTTCCTTTATACTTTTCTCTGAATTCATAACATTTCTCTGAATACATAAAATCTGTAGTCTGTTAATCACATTTAATTAATATTAATGACGAGTAGAGACTAAAACGTGCAGGAAAATAGATTAGTCACGTACAAAATGTAGATTTTTATTCAGTTTTATAATAATTTAATTACATAAATCTTTCATTCGTTAAAATAATTATATTATGTATTTTTGTGCGACACATGATACGAGATATAAAAATACATAAGTATTATAATTCGTCTGCTCTATTACACGGTCGTTGATCGACAAGAGTGAATTCGTCGTTGGCTTCCTTCGCTACTCGACGAACAGTAGGTATCGATTTGTCGAGAATAGACGTAGATATAGAATTCGCAAATTTTCCACGAATCGACGTGACGCGACAACGTGACGACATACGAATGGTTCATTAATGGGGTGAAGATGAATGAAATCTTCCTTACGAGTGTAAAACTATTTATAGCAATTTATAGCAATTTTTCGACCATTAAGTAGAATATTAATTACTGTGAGTTTTTATACAAAATTCAACTTTTGGAATGTCGATTTAAAAATGAAATTTAAATTAAGATTTCCTTTATACTTTTCTCTGAATTCATAACATTTCTCTGAATACATAAAATCTGTAGTCTGTTAATCACATTTAATTAATATTAATGACGAGTAGAGACTAAAACGTGCAGGAAAATAGATTAGTCACGTACAAAATGTAGATTTTTATTCAGTTTTATAATAATTTAATTACATAAATCTTTCATTCGTTAAAATAATTATATTATGTATTTTTGTGCGACACATGATACGAGATATAAAAATACATAAGTATTATAATTCGACGAGCTAGATATTCCGGTCAAGACTAATCAAACGAGCGTCCTTGTATATCCAAAACAGATCCTTCCCTAGACGAAGAATGACCATATTTGTGCATTTTTTAGAAGCTTCTACACTCGCCTTGAATCGTAATTCATCTACGCAAAGGATGCGTACATGACTACCTTCAAATGTTCTGAAAACGTTAAGGACGCGTACGTAACAAATTTAACGAATGAAAATTTTATATAATTAGATTATATTGTTAAGAATTTGTTAACAGAAACCTGATATTGCTCAAAAACTCCTGGTGTAGAGATGGTAAAAATACAGGCTGAATAAAATGGTAAAAATCCTAGAAAACTTCGAACCTGGATATATATATAGTATATATGATATTAATTGAATAAATGTCTATTAAAAAAAAGCACTGCACAAATTGTCCAAATTGGTATTGCATCATACACTCGCAATATAAAATTGCTTTTTCATTTTTCAACGAAATAGCTTCTATATCGGCAATTTATACTTTTAATTACTCGGCCTTTCAGTTTTAAAACGTCGAAATAGAAGGTCTGCGTTTAGAGCTGCGAATTTCAGCGAATTCGTTCCTGGATCGTGGGACAACCCGCCATCTTCATCGACGTGTTTCTTTCGCCACAAGTTTCCTTTTTCCATTTCGCGTCGCGTCTGCAAGGTAATTCTTGAACGATCGAAACTCTTTTCGCCTCGCCGAACGAGCCAGAGAAGATGCCGTTTTTCCGGCCGGCTGCATGCCGATGAGACGTCGAGATGAGATCGTCGGCGGTGATCCTAGCTCGCATCTCCCCTCTGGTTAAGCTTTCAGGACAATTACCCTAGTTCCTACATCGCGATATCATCACGAAACTATCGACCTTCGATCTACGCTCTTGATCAACTTTTTCTCTGTCACACTTATTGAGATTTTTTCAAACAATCATCTTGTAATAAAAATTCATATAATATTTGATATAATCATTTTCCGTTAATACAGGACATCCTCCGAAACTCTTGACAATCCTTTATTTCCTAAGTTATTGGAGATAGACGAAAGTTTTTATGCGGAATTTGCGCGGTTCAAGGGGACACATCTTTTCAAGGAAATGATTTTCTTTTTATGTTATTATTTAATAAGATGCGATGGTCAAGATCGTTTTCTCAAACGGAACTATACAATTTTTTGTAATATTTCACAGAGCACTTCAAGTCAATTTCATTTACCATTCATGTATGTATACGGTCAACTTTAATTCGGCTTCAAGATAATACACTCAAAAATTTAGAAACTTTTATGGAACAAGGATAGGAAGCACGGCAACAGAACTTATTGCCTATTGTGACTAAGCCACTTGAAATGGATACATGGCTTGTATTAGGATCAGCTGAACCAAAGAACAGGTGCTGCCTTCGCTCTCGAAGACTACTTATTGACAAAAAGGACGTGGAAAACTATTGACCTTTGGGCCAGCTGATCCTAACACAGGCCATAGGTATTCACTTCAAGTGGCTTAGCCACAATAGGCAACGGAATTCCTTGCTCTGCTTCCCATCCCTACTCCGCAAAAAAGATTGAACTTTGCGAGTTCAATATTTCGGAACCTAATTTGTATCGACCGCATATATGAAGAGTAAATGAAATCTTTTTGAAAAGCTTCATCAACTGATACAAAAAACATGCATAAATATAATATAAGTGTAGAAAACGAATTTGACCATAGTATTTCATTAAATAATAGCGTTAAAAAATATATTTTTTCAGAGACGTGCCCACTTGAATCGTGCAAATTCTATATAATAACTTTCGTCTATTGATATAGCTAATTGATGACATATGACAACTTTGATGGTAGTTTCCAAAGGAATTTACGTATGAATACCCTAATGGTACAAAATGGGTTAATCTTTGGAAAAAGTTCTGAAAACGAATAGAGCGAAAATGTAATGTATGGCTCTCTTCTCCGTGATTTGCCCGCAGTTGCAGTCTAGGGCCAAGTGGATGCGGATTCGACAAAACGGGGTGAAGAGTGGGTGGTAAAAGGGGTTTATACCTCATGTGGAGGGTCTCCTGTGTCACGTTGGATACTACGACGAGTGGCTCGTAAATCCTCGAGTTCACTCGACTGACACCGATCACGACAATGGCAATGACCGCATTGGTGGCAATGATAATACGTAGTAATGAGCAGCGAATCTTCCGTCTGTTACATCGTTTTACTATCTCTGCTCAGAATGCACGTGATTTATTTGTCACGCTGTTTACTACGAATTTCAATAGATTTTTGTCACTGTTTGCTTGACAAATAATTTTGTTAGTAATTTCATATTATTATCTGCGTGGCTAAAACATTCATTCTGTTGTATTATTTATTATCATTCTATTATTTTTACTTGTAAATTTTCACGAATGGCAGTTTCTATAAAGAAGACTATTTAAAAAAAATTTGATCAAGAAAGGAAAATAAATAGAATAGAATGTAATTGTATCAAAACAAAGGAGGAAGTGAGGAGGAACAATGAGAAACAACCTAGAAAGCTGATTCGTGGTTGAAAACTTTCTGAATGCCGTTCCTTCTGTTGTATTTTGCAAAGTGCCGAGAGGCGTTGCACGTCACGCAGTGAAATTCACATGGCAGCTACTTTCTTGTCGTAAGAGACAATGTTCGAAACAATACAAACTATATGTGAGATAGTAGTGGAACTTTCTTAAAATGACAATTTTTGAAAATATTGTACCAATGACAGTGTCAGAGTATAAGCGAAAGATACAGACCCTCCCTCATCTTTTCGATTTTCCATCTTGACAATTTTTCCTTACATGATCGCAAAATTGATACATGCAGTGTAACACAAAAGATGCACCCTCGACTAAAGGGAAGGAAGGAAGATGACTTTTCATCCCATAGAGGAATGAAAATAAGAAAGTAGTTTAAGCTCTGACCCTAAAGGCATACAACGGGAAAGCAAAACGTTACGCAACGCTCCTGCCTTTCGGTTTCCACCCTCGGTGGTGTACCCTGTTCTAGTCTCGTTCGAAGGGACGATACGATACATGTATAGCACGTCTGAGAGAAGGATAGTCGGTTCCATAACGTTTGCCAAGCACATGAAGGCGGAAGATAAAAGAGAGAGAGATTACGATGACGTAATACGCAGAGGGATGATGCAGTGGTATGATCGCGGGTGAGAGCCTATGTGCGGCTTATCAAGGCGATTGCGACTGCGACTCGAGGGACATATGGCCACTGTCGAGTAGTAAGAGTCAACGTACTGACCGCCGCCGCTCCACATTGAGAATATCGATGAAGATGGTGGCGCACTGCTGGTATTTCTCCTACTACTCCTTGCTTTTGCCAGCTGCATGCAGACAACCAAATTTACTGCTAGTTAAAGTCGAATCAGTTTATATATTTCTGACCCCGTTAAAGCACATTTAACCCGTTGAGGTCAAAAATTCCGTTTTCCAATAGTTTCCCAATCAATTTCTACTACCGAAGCGTATTTTCTTTAATCATTTAGTAATTATAATAGTTAGATAATTATTCCAAGTAATTGTTCAAACAATATATTCATGTAATGAAAAAATAAAATTTTCAAATATTTTTCTGGTATTTCTGAAAATCTTCGTCCCAGAAATAACTGATAAATGGAATACGGATTTCATACATTTTGAAGAAATGTGGAAAAGATATAAATACTCCATGGGATATACAAAAATGTAGAAAATATCAAAATATATTCATCGGATTTTATTTAATAAAATTTAATGTATTTTCAGTAACTAAGATAATTTAATTTGTGCTACCAAATTTAGTTTGGAAAAGATACAAAATCAACTCGTTTCAAGTTCTATGAGTAGTTTTAGATTGTATGACTTCGGTTCTCGGATTATTTGGCTTGATCTAGTCGTACATTTTCTCTGTTGGAACTGTACCAACATAGGATATTTAACAGCGGATATTGGAAGAATTTGGGAAATTCGATTGCAATCTACGTTATATAAGATGAGTCAATAAGAATAGTCGTATTATTCAATTGATTGTACTTTTATTTCAATAGAAAATGTTTTGCACGAATGTTATATTTGATAAAACTTATTGAAATAATATACTTTGATATTTGAATAAATCCTAATACATTCTTCCAAACACGTTTAAAAAATAATTTAGGTACAATTATTGATTTATCTTATGTATTACACTAAATATTGCATAATTATTTCATTTGGATAGTTCGAAAGGAAGATACAGCGTTGTACTTAATTGTTTCTAGATAGGATCGCAACAAAATATCCAAGACATGGTTCCTTGAAGTTAACTTTACTTTACAGAAAATAATGGACCCGGTACACGCGAGGCCTAATTCTACATGCGATAATCCTGTCACTGAATACTGATTAAAGCATCCAAGGTTTGTGAACCAAACTTTCAGAGTCTAAAAATACTATGTATGTAGTATGCAGAGGCATTCTGAAGTGTGAAGTAATGTAAGAAAAAGAAATATTCTAGCAATTTACTTAAACTCTATTTATAATATACATTTGTAGTTTGGTGCAAGAAGTCATAATTCATGAAATTTAAAAATAATTAAAAAATTCTCATTCAAATAATTTCGAAAACGTACATGTAATAGTTTTTGCTATTTCTTTCTTTTACAAATGTTAAGGGTCTACAATAAAATGTAATAGGCTATATATTTAAACGTTTTTGTACTAACTTGAGCTGTTACTAACATGGCAGAATAGTATTAATATGAACTAACAAAAGAATGTAATATACAATGATTAAGAACTGACAATTGATGAATTCCCTCATATTTTTTACTGAATGAAGTAATTTTTCCCTAAAGAATATGTATACGTAAGTGAACTGAAGAATGCCTTTTCCGCGTGAACGATCGTTTTCGAAAATCTATAAGCAAAGGGGTAGGATTCTTCGACAATGTTTCTTGTTTCCCCGATACTCGCAAAGCTCGTTAACCCTTTTGTTGAAGCCGACGAAAGGGTCGTTTCGGCTTATTTAGCGTCCGATTGCGCATTGCAGCCGCGGTCGGCCGAGCAAGTAGTAAAAGTCAACGTACGTACGGCCGACGCGACGGAAGAATCGGGTGTGCACGTGATAGTGCATATCGACGAGCAAAGAGTGGCGCAGTGCCGGTGTTCGCTCCTACCACCTTTTCGTGACGCTCGGCCATCCCATCGGCGAATTGTGTTAGCTCAATAGTGTATACAGGGTGAGTCAATAAGAATAATCATGCGAAACAATCCTTTCGGACTTGTACGCAAAATAAAACATTCGCGGTATCAATTTAACAGTATGATATCGACTTTTAATATTTCGTATATTTTCATTCATCATATGCATTCTTTATACTTTCCGCATATTCAATCTACATGTAAATCCGTAAAATCCGCAGTACATTAATTACTGCTTGATGTCATTAATTAGTAGTTCATATGAATTTCACATTTGACTCATTTTTTGTGTTTAAACAAATCAAAATAGACACTTGCAATACTTTCTAACAAAATCAGTAAATAATAGCTTATTGTAACTCATCCTGCATGCACGTAATGCGCTGAGAAGATGACTAAGCGAAACAACGTCCAGACAAAGTCGATATCGCGCTATGAAAACTTCACTTAACGTTTTTATCTACCTCGAGATCGACCTTAAAACGTCCCGGCGACACATAGGGCGGATACGATTTGACAAATCGACGATGAGTTTCGCTAGAGACGATCGAAATGCATCGAGCAATTTCGAGGGCGTAGCGGTGGCTCAAACGAGTTTTAACGCCGGAATCGATTAGCGTGAAAGTTTCCCGATTCCTAGTAATTTCATTACAGTGCAAAAGTCAAATTCTGCGTATATGCAA
>NW_017178472.1:1856807-1857974 GCF_001652005.2 Ceratina calcarata
TGATATTAAATAATGTATATTATGTATACTTTGTAACAAAAGTATTATTTGATTTAAGAATTCTCTCATAAAATGTATTTTTCACTATTTTTTTAAGAATTATACACATGTAACTTGAAAATTAAAAATTTTTGTGGTATACGATGTTTCATCGTTCTTGTTATGCTACGTTTTATTAATTTTTCGACCAGGGTTGTTGGAGAAATTCTTGGCTATAAAAGGAAATGCGTATAGCAATTTCTGTGAGTACGAGACATAAGATATTAGGTATTTTTCCTTACGGCCAAGATTTTTTCTGGCAACCTCGTTGGTGATATTATACTTTTCCCATCACATTATAGTATGTAATTCACACTTAATAAACTCCGTTTGCCAAATTCTTACGATTCTTCGAACGATTACATCAGAGTCGCATCCTACCATGAAGGTTTAAATTTAGAGTTTTTGTACGCCGTTCCGTTAGTCATCGCAGTTCAGTTCGTCCCAGTTCCCTAATTTGACGTTTCTAGAAAGAGTATGGAAGCGTTTTATTAGCCGGCAAGGTGACCGGCGTTCGTCGAAAAATCGATACGCCGCATCTTTTTGCCATCGCCCTTGTCTCGGAAACTCTATTCTCCTCTTCCTGACGCACTAAGGCGCGTATCATAGACCTCGTATCGTATCACCATTGCGTGTCATAATTACGCATCATGTATGCATAATCACATATACCCCCTCATTGATAAGACTTAATCTAATAATCTATTGCAAAAGAGACAAGGTCAATCAATAAAAATTATAATTTAAAATAATATGATGTTACTTGAATATTTTAAGTCATATAGAAATGAATTGCCAGGGAAAGAGAGGAGAGGGAGAGAGATATTTATCGGTACGAATCATACCGTACGATGTACGATAAAAGGAAGTACTTTTTTATCGAAAGAGATTGGACACCGGAAGACAACCGGATGAGAATAATAGGAAGTGTACAATGTATACTAATATCTGTCGTCATAAGAAATGTAATATTTACTGTTTCTAAAAAGTCTTATAAAATGATTTGTCATTTGAGAGACTGGACTTAAATTAATGTATAAATAACTTTGTAAGGGCAAAAGAAATTCCTTTCTATATGATTGCTAAGTACAAAAATCTTAGTCTACATAAAAATCTATTAATGATACA
>NW_017178472.1:1858249-1873758 GCF_001652005.2 Ceratina calcarata
GAGACGTATACTAATAAGATCTGTCGTCATAAGAAATGTAATATTTACTGTTTCTAAAAAGTCTTATAAAATGATTTGTCATTTGAGAGACTGGACTTAAATTAATGTATAAATAACTTTGTAAGGGCAAAAGAAATTCCTTTCTATATGATTGCTAAGTACAAAAATCTTAGTCTACATAAAAATCTATTAATGATACATGGAATTACAAATACTCATGCGGAAAACTCTTGAGTAAACATTTTTAATATGTCAGTTTTCGTTTCTTTAATCATTCAGAAATGTAAAAAATGAAGAAACTTATTAATTCAATACAATATTAATGAAAGAGATATATTGGTACAAATTATTGAATGAAGTGCTACTCGACAAGCTTGGATTATAAGGATTAATTTCCGGATGAAAACCATTCATAAGAGATACTGGCGGCTTGTCTACTTATTCTCGCAACCGATTATAATCTAATGAGATGTATAATTATGGAACACGCTTCTCGTTTATGGGCCATTAATCATCCCTGTTTTCTTCCATCGCGAAAGAGATTTAAATAAATTAAAAAATGCACCTTAATTAAGAATATACTTGTTGCATTCGGAAGAAGGATAGCGGCTGCCGATGATTAAGAAGGGAAAGTATATATGTATAAAGATCGACAATGACTTCGCCTCAGGTCATACAATCAGGGATCGTCGCGTCGGTGGAATCACTTCACCGTCTTCTCCCTTCCATTCCCTACTTTTTTCAATTTTAATTAAATTGATCTGTCCCTCGACTCTTATTAGATCATTCCGTGGTGGCCGGTAAAAGGATCATTCAATATTCATGAATAGAATACTAAATTCAATTTTAAGTTTTAAAGTCAAATGTAAGCCACAAGCCTATAAAATGATATGTCTACTGGCACAGCTCAATTGTAATAGTAATCATTCACGATACACTAAAATTTATAATGAGTGATCGCTTCAACTAATGAAAGACTAAACACAAGTAGCTAATGCAATAAAAATTATATTTCCTGATTACCCGGTGCTTGTTCTTATAAAGGAACACGATAAGCGACTCGAATAGAAGTCAAAGAATACCACGCCGCGCCGGTTCCTCGATTTAGAAATTTATGAGCCGTGTCTTGAAGTAAACCGCACTGCGAACAGTTGTTCTACCCTTCCGTGTCCGATTTAATCTAGGAAGCGTGAAGGTCGAGTATCCACGTCACGTAGTATCGCGAGGGATTGTCATTTTTATTGCCCGCTAAGGATAATAAAAGAGAAATTCTGAAAAGTCGGAGAACCTCGACGTAACGAAGTAAGAAACCACGCCTGCTTTTAGCCGTAAACGATCCGTGCAGTACAAGATTCGATTTTGTGTAATTGGCATGGTAACTGGTGAACCAAGGATTTTTATGAAAGATATATTTTTAATCAGCTATAGAGCTAGTGATAAATTCCCATGTTTTGTACCCTGTTTCATATCCAATCAGATTAACATATAACTAACTTAGTAAATAGATTTAATACAGCCTGTATTTCCATATATTATAGATTGCATATATTGAAACTTGATATTTACGCAATGTATATAGTTTAATGATGCCAGATTTTTACCTTTAACGATACCAGCAAAAGCTTCTGACAAAATTGTAGACAGAAATGTCCACTATATCGTTCGAATTTAAGCGAACTTGAGACGGTAATTAAACGAGTACTTAATTCGAGGCATTATCGTTATTAGTAATCGAACGATATTGCGGAATTTAAGAAGGAACGAGGGAGATTCGCGAAATAATATCCGTGCAGGCTCATCCAACATTGATCAATGTCCAACTTTGTATTGTCCGACTCCCTAACATTGTGCGCGCGGATGATTGGTTCCTTCGACCGATAATACGTATTACTTATCGAATGTCCATTCGCGATTTCCAAGCATCCGGTCGGTTCCATCAACAGCAACAACCAAGAAACTTGGATATGTAGAGAAATCGGGCCTGTCTAGCGTGCAAGTATTAGGCAGAAACGTGCAAGATTGTTTTCCCTAAACACACCAGAATCATGTATTTCATTCAAATAATGTATTATACTATCAAATGATTAAATAGCTTTATTATTTTAAGCACATCAAAGGTTGTGCGACAGTCGTGGAACCTGTTCAAGTTTGTAGGATAAACACTGATGCTTCTGAAACAACCTATAGCCGTAACGAGACTGGCGACGATCAACCAATAACGCCGGGACTATCGAGAATGATAACGCGTACCGTGTTGCGGAAACACGTGTTGTCTCGGGTGTGGGCGAACAAGGGAAGTTCGTCTTTTTCGATCGATGACGCTGTAAAGCGACACGTTCCATGGACGGAAATACCGCGTAGAACCTCGACGAAACGATGGAAAGATTAATAGATAAAATTGACCAGTCTAGTAGAGCAATGGTAGAAAACAGTGAGACGAGTATGGACGAATCGATGATGCACGAGAGGTTTACTGCTTACTTTCCTGTTCGATATTTTATGACTAGACTACGTATTTTCATGCGAAACAAAACTTCACTCATATCAATTTGAAAAATGAAATATAAATCAAAATATTTTTATTCTTCCAAAAATTATTATATACACTTATGTGTGCACATCATGCATATTCTTGCATGTTACATGCATTCTTTATATCTTGTCAAACTTTACTGCAAATGCATCAAGAACGTGATCTATTCGTGTCGATGACGACAACGATGGTAACCCGGTAAATACTCATTTGCATTGCAAATGATTCTGTGTATTTTAAGGATCGAGTTAGAGTAAAAAGTAAATCGTCTAGGAGCCTTAGACTGTCTCGATTAGGAAGACAATAGATTGTCAGGCTCGAGTGCTAGTCAAACTTTTCCCTCTCCCTCTCATCAAGCAACGCCGCCCCATGCCGGATCCATCCCGCTCGGCTAAATCTCTGCCGTACTTACATTGAGATTCCGATATACAGATATCAGTCGTCCCAGAGATAAACCTATACAGCTTGGCGAGAATCTGAATTTCGTGAGAATCGAACGAAAGAAGAGGAGCACTTACTTTCCGGCCGATCACGAGGAAAACTCAACCTTGTACTTCTTAACGATATTCTCTCTTTCTCTGTCGCGCGATTGAATATTTTCATCGGTAATACCCTTGACGACTTACATATTCTTTCATGACTAGATTATTCAGCTACTTGGATCCAGGGAGATATATTCTACAAATCTACCAGAGAAAGTAGCATCGCAGTGGCATTATCGGGAACGTTCTCGGGGGAGAAGCAGCCAAACTTTGCTCTGTTGTACATCAATACCATTTATAGATGCTATCGGAAACGCTTCCAGCAGGGATTTCCTTTTCTTATCTCAAAACAGTTTCGCATTCTAATAGAGAAATAGTATAACGTCGATGACATTTAGGAACAATACAAATACATTGCGAAGACACATGATCTTATAATTTCCTTGTTTTGTCTCGAGGTACTTCGTTTTGACGTTAAGATATCAGTCAATCGATCCACATTAATTTGTCTGACGCTATTACGCTTTTCCGACTTTACAACCCAGAAGTCTCGACACTATTACATGAGGCAGTTTAAGTCATAGAGATGTAAGTCACAAGGATCCGGAAATGGTGCAACTGTTCTATTGACATGCCTACATTGTGCTATTATCAATTTGCAAGGGACATGGATTAGCACTCACTTCATGTTTTCTCTGAACATATTAGCATTTGATGTTCAAGAAAGCACTGAAGTTGGTCGAAAAGTGACTTAGAAAATTATGGGTTTTACTGCCTAACATGTACCCTGCGTAGTTTTAAACTACATGCAGCGACCTGCAGTTGAATGACAACTCAAAGAAGTTGTCTGAAAGTTGATGAAATGAATGACGAAATGCCAGGGGGATATCTGTCTCACCTTGTCAATCGGCATTGAAGGGCACGCACGGCAGAGGTTCCAGAATGAACCAATCATGAGGCCGCGGTGTGTAGGGCAGTGGAACAGTAGTGACACACAGTCGCTTTGCGAGCGACGGGGCCGTTTCGACGACGGAAATGGTCGTCAGGCCAGGTTTGATCTCCTCCTGTCGAGGACGTGGCTCCTCGGCGACGATAATGCGGCTACACTTGCTTCACTTCCTTCTCTTTCCTTTACTTCTCTCGAACCACAACTACCTTCTACCACCACCTCCTCCTTCGATCACTACCGCTTCTTCTTTCTCCCGTCGATTTTACACCTTCTTTACTCTTTCTTGCCACCTTCGAGGTGTAAGTAGAATTCAAGGCGAACAGTGGTCGGACGTCCGGCACTTATGATTCCCGTCTCTTTCTGTATGCGTTAGAGATACGTGTGTATACGTGCGTGAGAATATAAATGTGCGTGCACGAAGATAATAGGGAATAGATGTGTGAACGCGTTGAACGTGGAACGGAGTAACGAAAGAACGAGAAAGAAAGAGAGAGGAGAATTAAACGTTAATGAGTATCCAGACAGATGGAAATGAGCAGAGAAGAAGAAAGGGATTGAACATGCGTATGTGTTAAGACTTTAACGAAACTTTAACCCTTCTGCACTAGGGCTAGTTAAAGTAAAATCACAATCGAACTGAACATTAATTGTCTACATCGTCTGTCCAATCAATAATGTTTCAGGTGTTAAACTATTAGATCTCACTTTATTCCAGTAGATTGCGAAGTTTATTCCTTTTTTTAATAAGTTATTGCGAATTTAAGTGCTACTTAAACCCGTGACCAATTTTATACAGACGATCATATGTCGGAGCACATTTTACATAAAAACAATTAGCATTTGGTAGCTACTCTTTTAGGGAACAAACTTGTTACACAATCTGATAGCCTAGTCTTACTGGCGCCTAGCACAGAGGGATCATTTATGATAATTAAACTGAAAAAAGAACGTAAGTAAGATTGGCAGCAAATATCGGTCTTAAAAGGTCGTTCGAAGCGAATGGTTTCACATACGTAATTGAATTAAAAAAGGAAGGAATTGAATGGCGTGACAGAAGAAGGGAATCGCGTGTAACTCTATCCAACTGTCGTCGTACGTATCGTTGATTAGTGCAACCGGTACGTACCGGTGAAATTAAGTTGTTCGAACAAAATCGAGAACGAAAGAAGGAATAGACAATAGGAGAAACCGGGAAGCAAGAAAGAAGGGGTGGGCCGTGTCCGAGGCCTACCACTCCATCGTCTCCGTCGTTAGGATTTTCCGCTTCCTTCCCGTCGACCAACGTATTCCCTGTTCTTTCTTTTTCTTCCAAAACTTTCACCACTCTCTCTTTCTCTTCCTCTCAGGATATGATTTCTGTTAAAAAGTATCAAACTGTAGCAGCGTTCCGGCGCTTTTCGATCGTCGATCTTCTCCGACGTGGTCATTGGAAATTCACCGCATCCGGAAGCAATCTTTTCGCGTGCGTGCTCACGTACTTGTAACGTGCGCGCGCGTGTATCCCGTCGTGTAACGAGAGCAAAAGAGAGACGGCCTTGGTGTGGAATATGTAACAGGATTTGCCCGTTTGATTCAACGCGAATACACGCCGCACACGGAAAGACAAAACTACAATTGAAGAGTGTAACTCGTTCGGTTAGACCACGTACCGGTGTATGACTTTCGGTTCTTCCCCTCTCTCTATATATGTGTTATATGTACATGCGATATTCGCCTGTGCACTCTTCTATCCGGTGTAATATTTCTCTTCGATAGAGCAACCGGCGAAATGCTTTGCGATCGGTTGAAAATCCAGTCGACCATCGGAGGAGAAATAAAAATTAGAGAGAGAGAGAGAGAAAGAGAGGAGGGGAAAGATACGTATATATGTGTACGCGTGTATGTATCTATGCGTGTGTTCGTGCGTGTATATATGTATATATGTATATATACATATATGTATATCTATTTAACGTATGTATGTACTGTAATGCGACGATGGTTAACACTCGGACGCGTTATACGAACGGAATGACGAGACGGAGGGCAGAGCGAGAACGGAATCGTGAGAGGCACTGGTCCCACCGTCGCACCGATCGCACCGACGACGTTGCGTAGAGCGCCGCGTCGCCGGCAAGACGTCTCGACGGTAGAAGGGGTTGCCAAAGCGCAGGCGCCCCGACCAGATCGGGTCGATAGTCCGCAACGTTACTCCCTGTTCTCCTCTCCCTTTCCTTCCTCCTTCTCTCTCTCTAGCTCTGTCCTCCTCGCATAGTCAGAGTCGACATAGTCATTCCTGCTGGATTTCCCCCTTTTTCCATCTTCTTCGTTTCCTTCACGATCGGCTTCATTACACCTTACAATTGGACTTCGACTTCCCTGAACACGCAGGCTACACATTTAATTCAATAAATTTATTTAACTATCTTGCGAGCACCGCATAAATCATTCCTCTCTTTCTCTATCCAACTCATGTCAGTCTTCTCTCGCTCTGCGCTATGCACGGTACAGTCATTTTTAGTGGTCTTTTTCATTCTTTTTTGCTATTCGATTATTTTCGTTAATATTCTTCTATACGATTTAACTTCGTGTTCAATTGTTCTCATTTTCTTTCCCATTGCGTGTTTCTTCTCTTCTATTCTCTTCAATCGAGAAGGAATATCAATCGTTCAGGGCAATCCTCTCTCTCTTTCTCTTTTTCTTTTCCATTTCGTCCATCCCTTCGCACGCGCAATCTTCCTTTCTGAATTCCTCCTTCGCGCGATTATTTCTTCTTTCATCTCTTCACCCGCACAAACAAGCTATTCCATTTTCCTCTCCGTTTTCCTAAGTACTTTTCATTTCCCGCCACCAGTCTTGTTTTTGGTATATTCTTACCTATTGTTTTCTGCGTTTTCTTTACAAAATTTGTTCCCCAGGCTTGTAATGTACAAGTAGACCTTAGTTGTAATCTACTGTATTGTACTTGTTTTTTAATTCTTTTTCTATTATAATAATATATCTTCAATAATCTGTAATACATCTGAAATAACGAAATCATTTCCGAATGTATGTATATAGCAACTGATAAAACATATGTGCCAATGAAATTCATGAAATCAATTTGATAGTTATATAAAATGGCGATGCAGAAGTGATCGGTTCGTCAAGAGATTTATCTGCCAATGTAAAATCCTGAAAATTGACAGAAGTGATCGGGAGAAGAGTGTATAATAGAAATAACGATAACGGCCGTCGGTCAAAGCTCGTATCTGTCGATATTCCTTCCGGTTAGATGCGATAGAAGAAGAAAGCGAGTTCTCGCAGAACATATTTGCGTAAAATTTCTACCGCCTTATCCCGGCTACCGTCGGCATTCGGCGGCGCGTGTGCGCGCGTGATTTTCTCGTTTTTCTTCTTACCTCGGCGACTATGACGGCGACGGTCCAACCCTCTTTTGACGGGGTGGTTGCAACGGCAACGGGTAGGGCGCGAGTTGATCGTGCGTCTCACTCGCCCCCGTTACTTCGCCCCCTTCAGTCGAAGCCCGTTCGCGTTCGCCGGCGCCGCTGTGTCGAGCCAACGTCGCGACGCTGCTAACCTTCCTGCGGATGCGGCTATAGGCGCGTTTTGCGGCGTTTCAAACTTTGATCTTCATCCCTCTTGTGCACATTTGTAAAACTTATCGAGGTTGTACAGTTTTTTTATCGAATTTAATGTAATGTTTCTACTTTATCTTTGTTAAATTAACCTTCGAATTGTAAAGATGATTCATTTTTTGTGAGTGATAATTCTTAAAATAATCTAGGAAAGTTCCTAAATTAGGATTAACACAATAATTTTGATAGATGATTCGTTGAAATACATTGTATTATAAATAGTATGAAATAATGTACGTGAATTACGTAAACTATTCCGGACATAAATTTACAATTCAAGGGTTGAGTTTCAAACTTTAATCGCGTTTGCTCAGCCAATCTCTGGGTATCTACATCTGCTATGCATTTATATCTGAATTATAATTTCCCTGTTTAAAATACATACAGGGCTAGAGGAATAACTTGAATATGAGGATCTTTGATTGTAATTTTTATGATTTAAATGGGTGATGTTAGAAAATACAGCGTACCCACAGATCGAAATTTTGCGAAGGGTGGCGAACGATTTTATGGGTCACGAGATGCAGACACATAGACACGTTGATTTTTTACGAACAGACGAATAACGGTTCGGCCGATGCGCGAATTGAAAGGGGCACAAAATACGCTTGGAAGAGTCCCGCGGATAGTTTTCGATATTACGTTCGCCTGTGCATGCCACTGTGCTCTAGCCAACCGATATGGCGCAAGAACTCTTTTGGGTTTTTGCTTTTTTTGGTTGGTTACTAGATGGATCAATTGCAATTTTAGCTCTCCTCTGTTTATCATTTTCTCAATTAAATCTATTCCTCGTGTATCAAATTGACAAGACGTTAAGGGAGCGAAATCGTGAAGAAATAAACAATTAAAAAGTTTGGCACACCTTTTACCCGAAGTAAAGAAATCGACTCTACTTATTCCTGTTTAAAATTCATGTACACCGATATTGATATGTGATAAGAAAATAAAATGCCTAAAATTGACATGGAGAATCAAAGAATCACGTACAGGAGTCCTGTGAAATATTATTCGAAGACGGAAATTGAATTGTAAAAGGAAGTACAGAAGATGCCTGAGTATGATCGATAGATTGCGGGTGTCTATGCATTCATAAAATATTTAGAAGTGCAGAATTGCACAAAATAGATATAATATGAATAAATATGTAAAATATCGAAGGAATGGTGGAGTCTGTAAAAATAGATATGACACTTAAGACAATTGAACTTGCATAAAAATCAATAAACGATTGTTCTTGAAAATCCTCGTGAATGTTTTTCTGCTTTCCCTATTCTTTTTTGATGAAGATAAATCAATCCAGAACTGTCGGTGAAGTTCCATCATCAATCAGTGACCACGTAATTCTAAGCCGTAAAGAAGTTCTGATCAAAACAACAAGGTGCAATAAAAAGGTATACGATTCGAAATATCATGCGGACGGACGATCGTTACGTAACTCTGTGTAATGCCCACACATATCATATTTAGCCCTGGAACACATATTTTTGTCGATGGAAGAGATACGCATACTAACTATTCACAACTAGTACGTTCTCATCGACCCGAACTTCATTATTCCACTGATAGGATATTTATATCAGTTACTGTGCTTGTCAATATCATTTAACGATTTTTAGTTAAGGAAACAATACAATTAAAATTACTAAAGTATGATTTAATACTTTTCGTAGTAGTTTATAATTTATTATATGAATGAATAACTAAAAGGCACAATAACTAATACGAATGCCAGACGTCATTATTCTTCAGCGTGCATTAAATAACATAACAGCGACCTAAATAATTTCGAATCTACCTTCCGTACAGTTGAACGCAAGCAAAAATGAAGAATCGTTTGAGAGTCGAGATCATGAATATCAATGACATTAGATCAGAAAACCGTCGAAAGATCGCCCCTTATCCGCAGCGATGCATTCGTGCCGTTCAATAGAAATGGAAATGTCCTACATAAGCGTCGAAGGAAGCGTATCCTTTATCCTGGCGCAAGACCTACACAGACAGTTCGGTACGAAAGACCGATGAAGGGTTAACACTTCGTGGAATCGATTGGGGAGAAATCCTAGTGTTCGCTTAAGCGAATTACTTTAATTGCCAGCTCTGCCTGTTCCGGTTTGTATAGGAGTGCATCTGTCCCACGATGAAAGGATTTGAATTGGATAATTCGAGGAAACCATCCTCCTAATTCGGAATCCATAGACCTAGGAGTGCGAGCAATCCAAAGTCCAGTAATTGGCCGACGAATCTCTCACAGTTCATGTATTTACTATATCGTTTGGTCGTCCTCTTCAGACGTCTGGCCCACAATTAATTCGAAGCCGTGGTTCGGCCATGACCACGTCAAGCACCTTGTTTCTCAGTACAAAAGAAAAAAGTGAACAGATAGATAAGGGAACAGAGTCCCGGTAAAGTAACCGTTTGCCCTCGTCGCGGCCGCGGCGCTTTGAAACAAGACCACTGTTATCATAGCACTAGTTATTCTTAGCAATTTCGCCAGTTTCGTGAAAGCTTCATAGAATTCACAGAAGCCAGTATTGTCCTTCTTCGATTTGCATTCGGCATTAAAAAAATTCAACAAAAAATGGATCAACGGTGAGCTAAACTCCACTATATTTGATCGCGGTAAAAAACTGCACGTAGAACTGACGCGCAAAATTTATACTTACCTGCCGGATAAATATTTATGATTCCACGTGAACGTATCGCGTGGCGTGCAAGCTAAAGGATAAAGCGTTGAATTTTACATATACATATAGAACTAATACATACATATGTATTTGCAACTGGGATACAAGTTACGGGCCTCTATCACGTATGCGGGTACGAGCCTCTCTCTCGATGTTTCTAAGTATGCCCTTTAAACTCAACACTAAAGCAAGCTCCTCACGTTGATATAAAGTATTTCGATGAAATTGATTGTTTCTATTATTTTCGGATGTGTGTACATATATACAGGTCCTTTAATTACATCTTTGATATTCAGTTCCCGTAAATAGTGGTGAGACAAAAAGGAATTGTCGTTCGTGCATGACGTAACACGTTCCCGATCTTCGTGCCCGTTTGATTGTCACGCGAAGAGTCAGCTGATTGCAGTTAATTACTGTAATTACACCGAAAAACGAGAAAAGATATACTTGGAGCTCTCGGCGATGCAGCAGAAATCCACCGAAGAAGAAATTAGTAACAAAAAAAAAGAAACGGTGCACCAGTGGAGTGCAGTCTAGCCATTGTTGTTTACATCCTAAGCAGGTATAACCGGCCTAATTTTCGTGGTTAATTGGTGGAAGGGGCGGTCGCGCTACCGGAAGCGGCCAGGAAGCTTTTCCGTTACCGTGGAAAATTTCCAACCGTCGCTTAGAGAAATAATGAAATCATGGGACATTATGATATCTGACAAAGAGCAGACGTCGCCGACTCGATTTAATTTCCACCACCACCGAGCGGCAATCAGCACGGGTCGTTAAAAATGAGCCAAGCCTCGAGACGACGCGGCGTCTCTAACCAACCGCAAGTGGGTTAATTAACCCTTCTTCAAATTATGGGAGTCATTGCTATACCACACGGTTTTACAATGAACGTACATACTTTAACTCATATCGACATGACTACTTTAATTTTCGTTTATCCTTATGCCCAAAGTTTGATATAAGTAAATAGCATCTGTAATAAACGCGTACCGAGACGCATTACCACTCCAAAATTAATTGATATTCTCATGCTCTAACACGATTCAACAGCGAAATCGGCTTGGAATAGATTCATCGATTCAATCGACACAAAGGTTCGTTCATGTGATAATTTCACATGATTTTGAAAATTCGCGAAATGAGTTTGTGTTATCAGCCAGTTCCGTTTATAATACCTCGAATGCGTTTAACTCCGGTGTTAATCGGTGGGCCAATCACAGACTGAAAAAAACGATGGATCGTCATGCAAAGTTCAATAAAACGTGGAACATGTCGCGTAGCTCGCCGTGCTACCCGTAGCCACGATAAGTTACGCTCGACTTCCGCTTCCGCTCGCTGCGGCCGCGCGCGTACAGCACCTGCTCGAATTGCATGAATTACGTCGTACCCAATAGATACGCATCATTCTGAAATCGCGAAAAAATATATTCAGGCTTTGATTTATTTTTGACCGTTCTTTCATTCGTGATCAATCGTGATTAACGAACGTTAGAGATAACAAGTTTCTGATTTGCGATCGATAATCGTTCTGACTAGTATTCTATTTAAGCTGTTTAGTACAATTATAAAAAAAAATGAGGAAGGTGCCCCCAGATTCTTGTCAAATAGGTAAGCCAATACGGCTTTGCCAACTTTTGCACCGGCAAGACATAATAGCAAGTGGTTCAAGTGGACTGCAGAAGTGGAATTGGTGTCGTCTTTTGTTCTCGCCGAATCAGCACCAACCTCTTTTTCTTGGCATTCTTAGAAATCAATACGTGTCTTCGTAAGTTGCTAATACACGTCAGGCCTATCGCTAGTCTATATTATTGTATATGTGCCGTCCGTTCGTACAGATTCCGTTCAATTTACCTTAACGATTACGGAAAGTACGATAATCATAATTATCAGTTCTCGCAAATATTAGATTTTAATGATCTCATATTTCGTCGTACGGCTAGAGACTTATAGCAGAGAAGGGTTGATCAATGTTTAACAGGCAAAACGAATACAGCAGCGTGTCAATACCTTTTGTAGCCACTGTAATTCGACGATCTCGTGTCGTCCTTCTTCTGTAGTGGAAAATTGATACGCTTTCTCTGTTCGTGTGGGACTAAGCATGTATAGTCTATGCCAATCCGTTGGTGTATTTCATACTTAACAATAGAGGCACGCAAACTTTGGTACGTGTCTAATTTGTATAACGTGTCAAGGAGCAAATTGTACTGGTGCTGGTTGGAGGTACAAATCTACTGAGGCGTTCAAAGGACAGGAAAAGGGGTTTTCAAATGCAGGTCCCGTAAAAAAATAAAACATTCAACTGATTTATTTTTTGAAAAACGTTGTCTTTATATATATTGTCATATTATACAGTAGAATTTTGAAAAGTTTTACTCTCGATTATTCACTGTCATACTCGCGGTCCCTCGTGATGGCGGATCGAACCGGAAACGTGGATAAAAATAGCAATTATCGTTCTCATTTCGTGAAAATTTTATCACGTACCGATTCGGGTTAATTAAATTAATGCGATGATAATAAACGGCATTAGATCTAATTTTTATAGGATATCCAAAATTTAAGTTGTATGAACTTGTCTACGTAGATAACATTAACAGTTTAATTCTAGTATTAAAAAGTGATAACAATTAATAATTTTATCAGTAATAAGAAATATATATATATACAAAATATCAGGTTGACAGAAAAGGAAAATTGACGAATCGGTACGAGACGAGAGTTCACCAAATATCGCCCGACACCATCGAATAGATAACATTTTGTAGTGGCATGTTAAAATATCGCGCGCGCAAGTTCGCGAATAATAGAATACTAGAAATTGCTCAATCGTTTCGTCATCGCTGAGAATTACTCATTAAATCACAAAAAGAAACTTATAATGAAAGTTGCGTCGTGACCGGCACCGGAACATGCTTCCACCGATCGATCGTTGCAACCCATAACATAACATTTGAATCATGCATCAGTAAAGGTGAACAAACCCTACTTGTTTCGACTTGAGACATCCGCGCCACATAACCTACCCTCTGTCGACTACTACTTCAATTTCACCCTCGCGAGTCCAAAACAAAAGGAATTTCTATCAGAAACTAATTTGAAACAATACTTTTTTTCTAAAATGTTATTTACGATCTCTATCGTGATGTATATAGGAAACTCTATACTGGAAATAATGGAAAATTGACGAATCGGTACGAGACGAGAGTTCACCAAATATCGCCCGACACCATCGAATAGATAACATTTTGTAGTGGCATGTTAAAATATCGCGCGCGCAAGTTCGCGAATAATAGAATACTAGAAATTGCTCAATCGTTTCGTCATCGCTGAGAATTACTCATTAAATCACAAAAAGAAACTTATAATGAAAGTTGCGTCGTGACCGGCACCGGAACATGCTTCCACCGATCGATCGTTGCAACCCATAACATAACATTTGAATCATGCATCAGTAAAGGTGAACAAACCCTACTTGTTTCGACTTGAGACATCCGCGCCACATAACCTACCCTCTGTCGACTACTACTTCAATTTCACCCTCGCGAGTCCAAAACAAAAGGAATTTCTATCAGAAACTAATTTGAAACAATACTTTTTTTCTAAAATGTTATTTACGATCTCTATCGTGATGTATATAGGAAACTCTATACTGGAAATAATGTAATAATGAGGACGGTCGACTCGACATCTAGCAACATGGCCGTCGCGTTTGTCAAGGAATTAACATTTCGTTTATCGCTCACTCACCAGATATTGCTTGCAATGTCTTTTATGCTTAACAGCGCAGCGTTTCTTCTTTTTGGAGGCACCCGCGTTGCAACCGTTCCCCGGCTTGTCTTTATGAGGCGTCGACAGGTTCCCCTTGTTCGCGGGCATCGCCGTTTAAAGAAATACCCGTCGCGGTTCCACACGGAAAATTGGGTCGTTCTCTACCTGTCGACGTATGTACGTCGCGTTGAACAGATGCGCCGTTCGGTCCACCGACGAAAGTGATTGATAACGCTCGAAACGTCTCTCTTCCTCTCCGTATATACGATACACACGTGAGCGATAGTGCATGTGTATGTACTTAGTTATAGCTACTGGGTATGCGCAAGGACACTGGACTACCCTGAGCTGATTACCCGAGGTCCGAGGCCACGCCTCCGTTAAGGCTTTGCCGACTTTATGGCCTTTTCGCACTGCGTTTTCCGCTCCCGTATTCCGCCCGGAACAGCTATCAGAATCTTGTTGCCAGCAGTCAAGAGTCAAGAGTACAGGTCAGACACCCGCTGGGGTCGAGAGCGAAAGAGTGGTTGCTTATAGACGAAATTATTCATCGTCACTATGTACATATATTTTTATATTTTATATTTTCTGCGCACAGGAGAAGGTCATCTGCCGAGACCGTCACTTTTTCTGCGCGAAAAACTTTGTTTCTCCCACCATAAAAAAATCTGAGTTTCCCCGCTCTCCACCCAAGCATGGGTTTGACCAGTACTCTTGACTCTCACTTATGCACAAAACACCGGGCCCGCGTCATCCAGCTTTTACACGCTATTGCCAATACCTCGCATTTTTAACTACGGAATTGGTTGTCCGTCTTTTCGCTACTAGAAATCAGAATTCCGCTTACCATCCCTGAGCGAAATATGGGAGCGGAAAACGCAGTGTAAAAGGGCCATTACGGCGATATACGTAACTACCGCCCGATACGAATCTTTTCAATTCAATCTACAGTGACAGTTAGAAATTTTGAATGTTTCATCATCTCACCAGACGATTGTTCAACGTATTTTAATAGATTTATTGCAGTGGCCACTCGTGTTTTGTTCGGAAAACGCGCGATGCGCACGCGAGTTGAAAATATCAAAGAAAACTGAAAAAACAACGATTCAGGTTGCTTGTTTGTTGGATACCAAAGAGATGCTCGGCCCTGGACTTTGGTAGCGCCACAAAGTGGTAAATTATTTAACTACGAGATACGCTACGATTTCGCAGGATTTCGTATAACGTATGTAATAAAAATGATGATTGGTGAAGCAGGCAATGCTAAACATCCTGCTTCGTAAAAATAAAGACACACGCTACAGTAAAACTGCAATTGAAACGAAGAGCGAAAGTTGGCTTTTATTCGACTTCCGGTTTCGTTACCGAATCTCAACGACCGGATACTTTAACGGTTAATACTTGTTTGAAAAAGTTCCCACTATTTACGCCGTCTTGTAATTTGAAAACTGGCATTACTCCCAGATGCTTTTAATT
>NW_017178472.1:1873779-1886923 GCF_001652005.2 Ceratina calcarata
TTTATATTTTCTGCGCACAGGAGAAGGTCATCTGCCGAGACCGTCACTTTTTCTGCGCGAAAAACTTTGTTTCTCCCACCATAAAAAAATCTGAGTTTCCCCGCTCTCCACCCAAGCATGGGTTTGACCAGTACTCTTGACTCTCACTTATGCACAAAACACCGGGCCCGCGTCATCCAGCTTTTACACGCTATTGCCAATACCTCGCATTTTTAACTACGGAATTGGTTGTCCGTCTTTTCGCTACTAGAAATCAGAATTCCGCTTACCATCCCTGAGCGAAATATGGGAGCGGAAAACGCAGTGTAAAAGGGCCATTACGGCGATATACGTAACTACCGCCCGATACGAATCTTTTCAATTCAATCTACAGTGACAGTTAGAAATTTTGAATGTTTCATCATCTCACCAGACGATTGTTCAACGTATTTTAATAGATTTATTGCAGTGGCCACTCGTGTTTTGTTCGGAAAACGCGCGATGCGCACGCGAGTTGAAAATATCAAAGAAAACTGAAAAAACAACGATTCAGGTTGCTTGTTTGTTGGATACCAAAGAGATGCTCGGCCCTGGACTTTGGTAGCGCCACAAAGTGGTAAATTATTTAACTACGAGATACGCTACGATTTCGCAGGATTTCGTATAACGTATGTAATAAAAATGATGATTGGTGAAGCAGGCAATGCTAAACATCCTGCTTCGTAAAAATAAAGACACACGCTACAGTAAAACTGCAATTGAAACGAAGAGCGAAAGTTGGCTTTTATTCGACTTCCGGTTTCGTTACCGAATCTCAACGACCGGATACTTTAACGGTTAATACTTGTTTGAAAAAGTTCCCACTATTTACGCCGTCTTGTAATTTGAAAACTGGCATTACTCCCAGATGCTTTTAATTACTATTAAAACAAGAGAAAAATAATATTTATCTGTATCATCGAAAACGACGAGTAAGAACGTTTTTTTACCGACGAACTTTGGCTTCGATGCCTTCGACGGCTTTGACCACGACTGATAAGATGGCGTCAGACGCCGTTCACGAGAAGGAGAGTAATAAAACGGGAGGCGTGTAACGGAGACAGTTGGAATAAAAGTTGACCCGTGTCTCCTCGGTCGAGCGCGCTCGTCCTGCTGCTTGAAACGTCCGTACTCGAAACATTTTACGTTGCATGATCTCGTCGTAAATTGAGTTACGTCTCGTCGTATTCTGTCCTGTCGCGTACGGCGCGGACGTTGCATCGTGTAACCTCACTGTGCGTGTATGTGTGTGTCAATGATTCTTGATTAACGGTGCCGTTTCGCCTAATACCGAAGAAGATAAAATTATGATGGTTTGATCGCGGTTCCAACATGACTGTGGATTTCGCCGAATACTTTTGGGTGAGTGTCTTCACGCTTGTCCATCTCAGAATGTCATTCTCATTTAGATTTAGGTTATGTACAGAGGAAGAGTGAGGGAGAGAGAAAGAGAGAGAGCGAGAAAAAGAAAAACCTCTTGTGCCCTTTCGTTCTCGTTCCACTTCGAGCGTAAACGAACCTTTCTCACTGACGTACCTACGTCATGCCGCCGTAACATTTTTCTCCGCAACTAAATATCATCGACATCATCAGGAGAAGTTTCCGCTCAACGAAACCTTTCTATCTTTTTCCACATGGATCATCTTCCTGTTTTCTTCATCTTTTACACGGCACGTTCATCTCCATTCGTTCTTGCGAATGTGAGGTTACGCGTTTTACCTCTTTTGTCATCCCATTTAGAGCAAATCATCACCAAGATTCATGGTACCAGCACAGAACACCAAACGAATGCGTATTCAGTTGCACATTGACATGTGCACAGTATTCCTTATTTAAGCATCTAAAACTCGAACGTAAAAGGGAGTGGATTTGTTAGAAAGGTTTAATATCTCCTTACATATCAGTTTTATCTCTTTATTAATTAACGAATTATTTTGTAAATCTTTGTATTTCAATTGTATTGAATATATTTTTCTCCTAATTCTTTGTTTCGTTCTCATTCTGTAAGCAATTATAGTAAAATAACATTTGCAAGTCATTTTTCTATATAAAACACTGTAACAGTCACAATTTTCTACTGTGGCTGTTATAAAAGATTTAATTTCATGAATTTTTTTTGATAATTCGATTGTTTTCCTGACAGAAGCATGACATGTGCAGATAAGATAACTCCTCTTCCTTTCGTTTCACTTAAACTTCTATCTGCTGAAGATTATTGTAGGTAGGGTATGTATGATGATTTAAACGATTCAAAGTTACATAGTCAAGTGTATATACAATGAACATTTTATCACAGTTCATAGTTAAAAATACTTTAGTTTTTATTAAAAGGAACAGAGCGAAAAATAAAGTTCTATTGTATTACTTTCATGTGGAAGATTTGTCTTGTTTTTCATTATCGAAGTCTGCAATAAAAATTAAGTCACAGTCTACTAGGGGCAAGTAATATGTACAATAGGATGATAAGAGTAATAATATGTAATGACAGCTTATTGTGCTGATGTTACTCAAGAGTCCTTCTCTATGTGAATTTACAGTATGATCAGAGTTCAAGTGTTAAGTGGTTAAGTGGTCTTTAACTATAGTTTTAGTGTATTCTTTTCAGGCATAGTATTATTTTAATTGCAAATGGATTTATTTCACTTTGGCAAATAAATTCTCAATGGCTGTCGATGCTAACAAAAAATAGTCGAAAAAAATTTGTTTACGCGGATAATGAGAATGCAAAAATGTGCAAATGTGTTTTGTGTTCCGGAGATGAACAAAAAGAATTTTTTTGTGTAATTCAAGGGCGAAAAGAATAATGGATTTGACGTGTTATATCATAACATGAAGCATGGTGCAGTTGCGAGCAAGGAGTTGGCTGAGTTTCTAAAAGAACGATCGACGATAGAGGAAAACAATTATAAGGTCCTGAGCAAATTAGCGAAACAGGCTGGGAGTAGCAGTAGTACACAGGGAACATTTGCACCTGTTTGGGCTGCCTTAAGAGGCGCGGCAGAAAAACTCGCGGGTTTACACCTGCAGATGGCCCAGAGGGTCACCGAACTGATAAAAGATGTATCGAAATACACAGATGAACTGCATAAAAAGCACAAGGCTGTATGTAACATCTTCTCTTCTAATCTTCGTATTTAGAAATAAGTATCCGCGTTTCGATGTATTCTACGTGATTAATAATCAATTTAAATTGCAAGAATTATGCGACTCGAGAGCAAAAACTTCGATATTTCTATAAGAAAATTCCATTGATGATTTTCATAATCAGTGTTACTGTTTCGCGCCGATATTTTTTGTTTTCTCTGTTCATTGTCATGTAGTATGAATTATTGTACATGTATGTACACATATTTTATACCTTATCAATATCCGCCCACAGTCGGGTCAGTAGGTTCTGAGACAGTAGTGTCTGTGAAGATATAAAGATAATGCTTATCAACTCGAAGCGACAGCATTTATTTTATGGAAAAGAAATAAAAGCAATTAATTATCATATTTCTTTACGACTAATGTTTCTGCGGTTTATTTACATATGTCGTAAGCAAGAAATCGTTTGCATTAAGTGACATAACATAAACTGAAAAACATGTAGGTAAAAGAAGAAGAATCGTCGACGTTGGAGGTAGTACAAAGTATACAGAGCATAACTGTAACTTTACACAAAGCGAAAGATATGCGTATGCAAAAAGGCCTCGAGCTGGAAAAATTACGAAAAGATAATGCTAGCCAAAAAGAATTGGAGAAGGCGGAGATTAAGTTCAAAAAAGCGCAGGATGATTACAAAACGTTGGTTGATAAGTACATGGTCATAAGGAACGACTTCCAAAACAAAATGACTCAGGCATGCAGGGTATCTATTCGTTGCTCATTAATCTTGTATCAAACTTCCTGAGGAAACGGGAAATAATATTAATGAACCTCTGTTGTTTCCTTGCTAAGCGATTCCAAGATGTGGAAGAGACACATTTAAAACATATGAAGGAATTTTTAAACACGTACGCGGACGTGTTGCAATCGAATCACGAGCAAGTTGGTCAAGTTCACATCGACTTTAAGCGTCAGTGTTTGGACATGACGGTGGACAAACTACTAGAGCAATTTGTACAAAGCAAATACACGGGTTTTGAGAAACCAGGTAAAAATCCTTGTAGATTATAAACGTAGAACATAGGTTGGCCGAGAGGACTCTCCGTGATATCTTCTACTTAATCTTTTTACGAATCAGGTATGTTGGAATACGAGGAGGTCATGACGGGTTTAGGTGATATGACAGGTCATTCTCAATTGGAAAGCAACGCCGAGACGCCAAAGGAAACATCGAAGGGAGCCAATGGAGAGACAGGCGTTGCTGGTAACACTCACAGTTCAAAAAAAGATCAGGGATTAAAGGGGGAGGGTTGTCAGACAGATGAGGAAAAGGGTAGGGTACAAGAAAAAGAAAACGAAAGACTGAATGAAAGGGATAGAGAACTGTCTCATGCACAAGCCACCAAGGCTTCCCGCCGTACTACCTCGCTACTCAACCTGTTCATGTCCAACTCCCAGGGTAGGTTTCTAAAATGAATCGATCTTATGAGACTTTTTTTATTCTCTTTTAATTGCTATAGTTTTTATCTACCTTGATATAATGTGTTTTCTATTACTACATTTGTAATATTCAAACATTTTTCATTCCTGAGAACCAGTTTACAAGGCTTCGGCTCGCGTTATATCTTGGTGGATATTTTACGCAGTTTTTTATTTGATCACGTCACGATTTATTATTCACATGTATACATCCTCGAAATTATTTTATTTTTAGCACCGAATCACAAATTTTTAATCGATCTAGGCATACGCGAAAAAACTTTATTGACTTATGCTTATGTGAATGTGTTACAATGCTTGCGCATTATAATCTAACAATAGGTGGAGGATGACATTACAATTTATTATGTATTCCAGGGGGTTTATACTTATATTAACTCTCCCATGTTAGTCTAAGTCTAGTGGAATATCGAAAAACAATTCGCTCTCCGTTTTATTTGTTGATTTTTCTTTTTCGAATTGATTTATCGAACCCTTTAATAATATATACTTGATAATAGAACGTTGAAACGAACGACTCATACTTGTAAATCTATCGGATACACCCCTCTGGAGTGCTGTTCATGCCACTGAAAGTGCAAACTGTAATCAAATTTTAATAGATATAAGTAAAGTATACGAAATAGCAAGATGAAGAAAAAAGGGCCGTTGGAGGCAGAGATTATCGAAAGATACATATAAGCAATGAGTGTTGTTTCAGACAAACAGAAGCAAGCAGGGTCTGGTTCGGCACCTGCAACTCCTCAGGGGAACAACCTGCCTCCTGCTGTTCCACCTCCCAGCATCTCCAGGAACCCTCTCAGAGGATCTAAATGTAACTGCTTACATTGTGATTACCTGTACCCTTACCATATGCCATATACCCATTTTACATACACATTTTAGACATAACTATTTTAGTCTATATCGATTACGCGCTACTATTTTTACACATATATACACACGCAGGAGATCTTTTCTGAAACATGGCTGTTTTTGGTAGCTAGTTCAAAATGATTAAGGTGGGGGTATATCATTAGTGAGTCGCTGTACGGCTTTCCTGTAAAATTGGAATCTTTATACGATTTATTACCGGAGAATTTGCATAGTTACTAATAACATTCAATCAATGATACACTTCTTATAATAATGGTATCGAATCTTCTTTGAGCATTCGGAACCTAAATAAGTAAGAGAGTCTTATACTCAGAAATGATCGATTCGATCAAACACTCCTCTCGTACACTTTTATCTTTGTCTTGCTTTATTGGTTGTTCTTTACCTATGGTATTTGGTAACAGTTTCAATATTCTTAGTATGCTGAACGTAATATCTTTTATGACATACAGGATATCTGGTTAAATAATATATCTGATGACTTACAGTGGTAACGCGTATTATGGTTCCTCCACTCTGCACTCTTTTAGATCAGCAGTGTACGTATTACTAACATTGTTTAAATGATAATTAAATTAATGTTACATGCATAGAAAGCCAATGCCGTCGAAATACAACCAATTTATCGCTAATTCACCGATAATTAGGAGAATCATATTACATATGTAACATTGATTTACTTTTAGCTTTGGAAGCACACTTAAAATATTTCTTCGCTTTTTCGAACACCTATAAAACTTACATTAAGGCGTTTTTCTTTGTTCGAGAAAATATATATACATTAGTGGTCAGTAAGATTTCAAGTAGGCATATTCGTAGAGACATCTGATCCATTCTACAAGGAAGAAATATTTTTCGTTCTTTCATTTGACTAACTTGGATCCAGCTTGCTTAGACAATAGGCACTAGTTCTAGAATTTCAAGGTAATCTAACCAGGCAACTTAACAATTCTCTTCTCTTTCCTTTTTTATGATACGTTACTTATATAAATTGTTTTTCTAACAAACTTTTATGTGAACTTATGCCGAAAGGTTCTTTCTATCAACACTATTCATTATAAATATATTTATTCCTTATATGTATTTACACTCACTCAATGGATTTAATTTCAACTTTAGAATTAAGATGAAATGCATTTAGGAAAGTTTCTGAAATTATTTTACTACTACATAAACGCTCTCTTTGAAAACGATTAAGAAAAATATGGTACATCATATAGAGAATCAATTTTTGAAACTTTCTCAGTTGCTTCTATTACGAATAAACAGACACGTGGTCTCATAGAATTAATTGAAATAAAAGGGAGTTGGACTTGGATAATGTTGAAATACAAACGGTGGGGTTTGCTACTGACGGGGCCTCAGGTGAGCCATTTATTTATGAGTCTGTTACTGCATGGCTCACTTGTGTTCTTTTTTTTATTTATTTTCCAAGTGCAGATATTTATCACGTTTATATTCATAATATAGCGTAATGTGATTCTGCAAGCAACCCTCTCTCGTTTATTAGCCGTATTTATTGTTCAGTGTATCTAGTTTTCGTAAGTGTTTCTCTGTTATCGTGGAGACTTCTCCCTCTCTTTTAAAATTTTTCTGTTGACTTCAATTAGGAATTGATTTATTCTTCGAGACAGTTAATCTGTCCAAAGTACAAGGATTACATCACAACATTTTTATGTAAATTCTCGTTCGCAATTTTGCATGTTCATAGTTAATATCCTTGCTTGCAGAACATGTGTATCGTATGCTCTGCCGTTTCTTAGAGAAGTATATAATACAATATATACATCTATGTGAAAAGATTGCGCAACCACGTATACACATATCGTTTATCTTAAGAAATCGTATCCTAATATTAATACTGTAGGACGTATATATTATAATATATACAAATATTAATTGTTAGAAAAACAATTTAAGACAGAAGACTTTTACAGGTCTTTATAGGATTCGATGGTGATGGTGTATGGATTTTTCCTTATATCTTCTTGCTAAATGTAACGTGCTATTCCTTTTTGCTATTTTTTTCTGTATCCTTTATATCATCATTTTGTCTGACTTGATGCAGGCATTGAGCCCTGTGAACGTCTTTTTAGAATGTGCTGATATGCTTTTCTGTTTCTTCATGCGAGATACAGTATTAGAATGACTCGTAAACAATATTGTCAATACTACTACACTGTAACAATAAAGTCACGAGTAATTATTTAGATACTATTATTAAGGTGATATGAAATACGTACAGAAATTTATGTCAGCATAATTAGAAAGAATGTCGTATATAGGAAGCTCCTAAAGAATGCATCCGCTACATGTTGAATCGATGACGAAGTATGTATTTTGTTTGACTTGTAGACTTCTACGTATTTAATCACGTTGCGCTATGCCTTTTAAAAACCACTTGGAAAGTAAATTAATTTCCATCTGTCATTGAACCGCAGCATTTCTTCAATCGAAGATCATATTTTAACTATGTTCTTTTGGTACAAATACGTTGACACCGCAAACGTAGTTTCTTTCCGCTTCTTAGTTTTAGTTAATTAGTCCCTTCTTTTCTACTATTTATTTGACTGAGTAATATCTTTCACGACAGTCAAGTACATATTTATTCGATAAAAGCTCTTTCCCTTGTATATACGTACATCTATAACGTTATAAATAAATTTAAATTATATAAGCGCAGGCTTGTGTACTTGCTTAACGAGAAAGTTTGTTGTCTTTAATTTTTGATTCAGATATACAACGGAAAGATAATTTTCATCGAATTTTACAATAGAATACATACACACACATATATATATATACACATATATATTTATATTTATATATGTATATATACATAGTTGGAATTAGAAATCACGATTTTACAATTCGTACGAAAATAATCAAAGTAGATTTATAGATTGTCGCATTGTTCTTTATATACTGTGTCCACGACCAACAGGGTTCCTCCGCAGCAGGAGAGAAAAGAGAAAGGAAAAGAAAGCGAAAAAGAAGAAGGATATCGTGGAAACAAGTAGCAACAAAGAAGAAAAGTCTGACCTGTCAGTATATGCATTTTCAGCAGATCTAGTGCACCAAAGATTAATCCCATGATCAAGTTTTTATTATTATTATTTATTAATTTCAGTACAGAAATTTTCGGTACAGAAATGGAACTTTAAGTTGTTAATAATCATTTTATATACAAAAAATTTTATCATGGATTTGATCTTAGTCATCTATTAGTTTTCGTAATTTTTCCGTTCCAATTTTTTTATTGGCACTTCATTCATACAGTAAAAGCACTGAGTCATCGTTGTTAAGCTAAAATTAAGAAGGATTAAATGTCTGTTTACGCACTTACTTTTCGTATATGTATTAAAAAATTATAGATATTTTAATATATTTATATGATGCACTGGGCCTGCTGGAACCCTCGAAAGTACATCCCACTGAACCGCGCTAATTCTATACAATAGGGAGGATAAGGATGACAGTAGAAAATCCGAGACACCGACGCCGGAAGTAGACGAGGATGGTTTCTGTATTAGACCGAAATCAGAGCCGTGGGAGAATCAGAAAGGATTTTATTCTAGTTCAGACACCGACTCTGAAGACGAGAGGGAACGGAAGATACGAGTGGAAATAAAACCGCTCAGCAACGGCGGAGCACCGATGAGCGCCAGCGTGGACGAACTCAGGGCGACGGTGGAGAATTTATCGTTATCGCCTGCACCGACGGTACTTTCCTTACTTGCTTTTCGCATTAGAGATTTAATCCTCGAATAATAGGTATACCAACCCGAATCATTAATGATTGATCTAATTGTTTAAACTAATTAATTATACGAATGTTATTTCTCCGACGATATCATTACGATTTTGTATGAACAGGGACGCAGAGGATCGAACACCGACTCAGATCATCATATGAAAAGGTCTCAGTCAGTGTCACAGCAACTAGGAGGTAAGCCAAGCTCGGATTTACTTGGCCTAAACTTGTTCAATCCCAGCAGTACACCATCGAGCGCCTCAACGCCAACTGGTAGCCATCCGTACGCGCCATTGCAAAGTCCTCCGCCACTGTCTTTGTCACCGACGCCTCAACCACAGCCGCCACAATCCGCACCACCTACACATCCTCACACACGATTCCCTGGTGAGTCTACGGCTTATACGGTTGCGGGATACATTTTGTTACACTCTCACTCGGTCGCTTTCTTTGTTATTGTGAGCATCGCGTATATGTATTGCATTTCAGCTTAAACAGAAGCATACGATGAATGAAATCTTAAGATTTGTTAATTTTAAAGTATGATTTATTATTAAGTTTTGTTTTATCCTCCTGATTATAATGGCCCGCAGTGTTCAAATCCATGTTTTAAAAGCAAATTGATTTCCGGATAAAAAGTTCTAGATGTATGCTATACTTGTTAGATTGCGCAGGTCTCAAATTTTGTTGTACCATAAGGAAGATGAGAGTAGTCAAAAACGTGGAGAAAAAAGTAAACTAACGAAAAATAAAGGATAAATCTATCTTGCGTAGACGGAGATCTGTTTTCGGAAGTGGGCGACATCACTCCGGCCTTACCCCCAAAGCAATCCGCATCTTCCACGCCAACGGGATCCATAATCATTCCTAGACCGCCGTCTCGAAGAGGAGAGGGTCCATCGTCAAGAGGTCGGATGTCGCCAGCGACAATATCCAGAGCTGATAGTGTGGCCAGTTTGGAGTTTCGCACGGCCGGCGTTGGTGTCGGTTCCTCCAGAGGACCGTCACCTCTCACGATAGGCCTCGCTGATACGATCCCTCTAGCTGTCGCTTTTCACGAAATCGTACACTCTTACTTCAGGGGCACCGACGAAACACGGTGCCAAGTGAAATTAAGCGGCGACATGATGTTATCGTTTCCCGCTGGAATAGTCACCGTGTTGGCAAACAATCCGAGTCCTGCGAAGCTGACGTTCCGCGTGCGAAACAGTAACAGATTAGAGAAATTGTTTCCTAATAATCAGCTCGTCAGTATGTAAGTGAATTAAAATAGGATGACGAATAGGATTGTTTCGGTGGTGGTATGCATCAAACGAGCCTTGATGCTTATGTTATAGGGATGCCACGCAGACTACGGTCGACAGTACAATTTTCGAATTCAACATGAGTGCCTTAACTACACTGTTACGGAAGCAGGCTGAACAAAATCCCTCGGCTTCGTATTTTAATGTCGACATACTCAAGTATCAGATCAAATGCAAAGAAGGCGCCGGTTCATGTCCTTTCCAACTGGTCGCCTATTGGAAATGCGAAACTACTCACACGGACCTTAAAGTACTTCCTCTCTTCATTCACTTAATAGCAGCAGAGAGAAAACACTGAAAAAAACAAGAATAACAATAGAATTTGTGTGATTCATAGATTGATTACAAATATAACAGCCGCGCCATGGCTTCTCCGAGTCCTCTGTTGAACCTTCACGTGGCAGCGCCGATAGACGGAGGTTTCAAATCGTTGAACAGTAAACCTCAGGCTCAATGGTTATCAGAAACAAATCGTGTGTTATGGAAGTTCACGGAGTTGTCGCAACATAGCGAAGGCAACGGTGTGGGCTCTTTGAAAGCGCGGGTGGAACTTGGACACGGGCCAGGAAACCAAGGAACGATATTCACACAATTTAATTGCGAAGGGACCACATTATCCGGTGTCGAGTTCGAGCTTTTAGGTCCAGGATATAGATTAAGTTTAGTAAAGCGTAGATTCGTATCTGGTAAGTGTCACATATACGTATTTTTTTCTTGTATTGATTCGACGCCAGTTTTGTTCTCACATGAATCACCTTCATCTTAACAAGAAAAAGATAGAGAAGGTTCTAAAACAAAGACATGTTTGTTCAAATGCAGGAAGATACATTTGTGACGGTGATTCCGACTCGCGAAGCAGATACGCTGCTCCGCCGTCCACTGTGGATTGACGACTTCCAGAATGGGCACCTCAGTGGGAGAGCCTGCCCATTTAATATTGGTACTTGCTTGTTCATTCACTGCCCATACCACGATTATTGTCCGTTCAACAGAAACAAACAATTCTCAATAAAAATCAATGTGGAGAATCCTGTTGGATACCAAAGAACGTGCGCGATACAATAATAAGGTTGTCTAGTGGACGAATCGCTTGTACAGAGATCGTAACAAGTGTGGATTTTGATATAGTAGGATGTAAAAATTATTTGTTTTACAAATCGAAAAAGAAAACTAGGTTAAAAGGATGTTGATTAGGAGAAGAAAATAGAATGTATAGTACTAACGATCCTAAAGAAAGACAGCACTCAGACGGAAACGTAACAGAAAAAAGCAGTCGGACTTCGTAAGTCACTCGCTACCTGAAGAATGACATTCTATGTGTTTTATAACTTGTATATTTTTCAATTTTTCTATATATTCTCGATTAGAATGTACTATTTTTAGTAAACATGTTTATACGTGAGGCGTAGACGAAAGATGCATGTACACTATGACGATATCGACAGATAAGGAACTGTTGCTTAAATGTCGACGAATAATGTAGCCCTTTCTCGCATAAACCCTTTGGTGTCCAGCATAATTTTCACCACGATATTTCTCGCCATATAATTGTCTATACATACATATACATACATATATATACATATATATATATATAATAATCAAAATATGTTATGACTTTTTTACGTGGTAACAGAAGTAACGACAAGAATTCAGAAAAAACATTATCGAATAGTACAACATTCTTGAAATATTGTTACATTTTGCGGTTAATTTTAGTATGTGTATAACTATCGTATATTGCTATCGTATCGTTAAAAAGTTGTAAGAAAACGTTTCTGTAACACTTGTTAATTACTATATATGTATATTATTGTAGCATTTACGTTCTACGCAAGAGGTCAACATTTATTTTTTCAACATTTTCGAAAATTTCTTTCGAAAATAGTTAGACTGCTAAAAGCAGAGCGTACGATAGATAATATTAATGTCTATAATGATCACATAGTATTAATGATTCGGCATTTGAAGAAAAAAAAGATTCTTTGTCGGACCGTTTAACGATGAGATTTTAATGCTTTGAGCTATTTTCATATTACGAGTATACTGCTTTTGTATATTATAATTATTCATGTTGATTTTGTATTCGAGTCCAGTATTTGTTCTCTTAAAATTTTTATGAAAAATTGACTAATATCAAAGAACTTCTAACAAATCTTTTAAGTCTTTGACAAGATGTACTATAGTTTTTCTTTTCATTAATACCTATCTTATTTTTTATAATTCATTCAAAAAACAGATCATTTGTTTTTTTTTTTAGAAATAAATTATATATTTCATTTGACCACAACATGTACATACATACCGTTTTGTGTGTATATGTATATATAAAAAAACGAAGTAATAAATTTACGAATAAGTCTGACAATGAGAAAAGCGAACTTGAATATTATATATATATATATATAGTCCAGCACACACGATGCTTCCTTCTGTGCATATTTTAGATATCGGCAACAAGTTCGACGAATTGACATCACCGTACATATTCGTGCATAGTTTGATCTGTGATTTATTTTTGTTCTTAATTCAAAGAAAACGTACATTTATTTGATTCTAAAAATGATAGTGACTTGCGTAATAACTTCTCTTTCTTGTTCTTTCG
>NW_017178472.1:1887399-1894397 GCF_001652005.2 Ceratina calcarata
TCGTATCGTTAAAAAGTTGTAAGAAAACGTTTCTGTAACACTTGTTAATTACTATATATGTATATTATTGTAGCATTTACGTTCTACGCAAGAGGTCAACATTTATTTTTTCAACATTTTCGAAAATTTCTTTCGAAAATAGTTAGACTGCTAAAAGCAGAGCGTACGATAGATAATATTAATGTCTATAATGATCACATAGTATTAATGATTCGGCATTTGAAGAAAAAAAAGATTCTTTGTCGGACCGTTTAACGATGAGATTTTAATGCTTTGAGCTATTTTCATATTACGAGTATACTGCTTTTGTATATTATAATTATTCATGTTGATTTTGTATTCGAGTCCAGTATTTGTTCTCTTAAAATTTTTATGAAAAATTGACTAATATCAAAGAACTTCTAACAAATCTTTTAAGTCTTTGACAAGATGTACTATAGTTTTTCTTTTCATTAATACCTATCTTATTTTTTATAATTCATTCAAAAAACAGATCATTTGTTTTTTTTTTTAGAAATAAATTATATATTTCATTTGACCACAACATGTACATACATACCGTTTTGTGTGTATATGTATATATAAAAAAACGAAGTAATAAATTTACGAATAAGTCTGACAATGAGAAAAGCGAACTTGAATATTATATATATATATATATAGTCCAGCACACACGATGCTTCCTTCTGTGCATATTTTAGATATCGGCAACAAGTTCGACGAATTGACATCACCGTACATATTCGTGCATAGTTTGATCTGTGATTTATTTTTGTTCTTAATTCAAAGAAAACGTACATTTATTTGATTCTAAAAATGATAGTGACTTGCGTAATAACTTCTCTTTCTTGTTCTTTCGTTTTTAAGATATTAGATTTTAGGTTTTACGAAGAATGAAATGTTTTTTTTTTAACGTATTTATTTGACAGAAATTGACATACTCGAAAATTCTAGATTTTTAGTTCATGATCTATACACGAGTTGCTGCGGTACTTGTTGCAAGGTATTGTGTTACCTGGCTCTAAAAGTGCATTACGCTTTAAGCTATGACGTAATTCGTAAAGAAGAAACGAAAGTACGAAGCGTTGCGTTTGATTTACCGGATATTCAGTATAACGAACAGTTTTTTTATCGACAATTCATCTAAAGTAAAAATGTCTAAGGTAAAATGATTTGTACGCTTTAAAGTAAATCGTTCAGCAGCTCAGCTGCGATTGTCCGCACTATATTTTACGAATTTGCAATTTACTTTATTATCAACTAGCTATTATTACGATTACTATTATGATTATCATTATTATTGTACACTGATACGAAAAAAACGAAGCGAAAGTCTACGAAGAGCAATGTTAAGAAGAAAACCATCTACCGTAATGTGACGATAAAATTGGCGACCACTCCATTTGATGTTCGTTCAATAGATAATTATTGTTTTTTAATTTTCTACGATTTCTACTCACGTTGTTTCATCTTCTACATTGAAATGAAAGATTCATTTTCGGTAAATGGTTACGCGTTTGGTTAACGGTTAAGATAGTATTTAAAGATTTAATTAAAGAGAAAGAGCACACGATTATAATATGGAGTGGTTCCTTGAAACATAAATCGACTGAGCTCTCCTGTGATACGCAGATGTCACTATAATTTCGTAATAAACGTTTGTAACGAAACATAATTAATGTTAATAATGATCGCGTTCACTCTCCTCCTGACTGACATACTCCCGTACAAAATGAACTCGCGGTATTCAACAGAAAGAACAAAAATGGATCAACCGCAGCCATCACGTCGTATGTGTTATTAAATCGCCAATTATCGATTTTATCCATTTTTGCAATCGACTCTGTTCGTTTTTTTCAAACTGCGGTACGCATAAGTGTGAGGAGATAGTTTTACGCTACTGCATTTGCAACTATAAACGACGAATACTTTTGATGAACAGAAATACATAAATGTGTACAACATCGGTCAAAAGTTTGGAATCCCTTTTACCACATATCAAATTATCTGATACTCAAAATTTATTTTTTGTTTATTCTCATACAGCTGTACTAGAAGAATATCCGAAGATCCTGTATTTTATGCTTTAGAGATTGGAATGATTCGAAACTTTTGACGCGCCGCATTATTTAGGTACATTTGCAACACACGAAATGTTTCGGACAAACGCGCGCATTTCGAGATTCCGTTTTTTGTAAAACGGAATAATTGATGCGATAAAAAAATAACAACAGGCAGTCGTGTGTACAGGGCTTGGAATAATGGACGAGAGAACGAGAAAAAGAGAGAGAGAGAAAGAATGCATCGAAGAGAGAATTGCAATGCAATTGCATTCACATAAATAAAAAGGAGCTCTTATACATAGTATAAATACGAACAAAAAGAATAAATTAATACGAATATACATGTTACACGATACATAGGATGATTATGTAAGCCTGTTGACATGTAATGTCTATGTTCTAATAAAGATTAGGATATTTTATATATAAATAAACTAGTTAGTTGCCGCGGCTACGAACACCCTGTATTATAAATACATACATATACATACGTTCTGTTTTTAATGTGTAAAGTATCCGGTCTAAATAATGCTTTACAGAGACTATTACATATATATCTCGACAAAGTTCGATAGGAAAGATTCACAGCAACTTTGTACGCTTAAAGTAAAAAGAAAAAATGGAAGGAATTGAAGAAGTGTAAAAATAAAAAAGAAATATACCAACGGATGGAATACATCAAGCGTTGCGTTCTGATTCAGATGAAAGTCGGTACGAAACATTTCATCCCTTGCAAGTCTTATTCCTATAATACTTTATACAATAAATAATATTTTGAAAAATTCATTGGTTTTCGTAAAATGTAAGATGGATGGATTTCATAAGTACAGAGAAATGAATTTACTATTCGTCACTTGTTAGCATTAGAACTATCGAAATGATCAAGTTATTCCAAAAATAATGTAAATAAACATTTGTATTTGTTCTCTTTACATCACAGATGTAGTTATAAGTTTCATTTGAACTTCTTTGGTACAAATATATATACTATACATAATACATCGGTAGTTCTAATGTTACTAATTATTGCATATTATTTAATAGCGCATCTACTCAGGTCCCCTGTTTTCATGAAGTTCAGACGTAGACTGCCCGACTATAACATTAGTCTTGCATATAAAGGCTTGTCGTTCTTGAATTCGTATCCAAAATAGTGTAGCTATATATACTTAGTTCATACAACCATTTATGTTTCGAAAAAATGTTTCAGCGACTCGTCTCTCTTGGCATGCTCAATAAGCAAATCCTCGTATCTGAAGTAGTATGAAAGTGTTTAAGTAAATGCTTATCCCTGAACGCTCAAAATATATTTAATAATTGTCAATCTCACTTACTTCGAAGGAATCTGGATATTATTTTCTCTTAGAGGACCTATTTTTTGGACTCTTTTTAAGATCGCCCGAGCCAGATCTCTCTCATATTCCGAGTACTTCTCGTTTTGAGTGAACCAAAGCGCCAACGCGCATCTTCTGCCTCGTAAAACTCCTCGGACGCCATGCAAGTTCTCTTCGCCAGCCGAGAAGGCTACTGTTCGTCCGCAACGAGGCGAGACTAAATTGTCGAGTTCTCTTGCAGTGCGATTCTTTGCGAAGAAGAACTCGCCGCCGTTGAAATCACCGTTCAGGTACAAAATGGCAGAATGGCTCCTCCAAATGTAAGCCGGATTTCGACGAAGACATATATTTTCATCCTTTAATAGACAATTGTCCGCGTGAACTTGATGGCTCAAGTCGTCACGATTTGGCGGTGAATCTTATAAAAAGAAAGATTCGTTGTTTTGTAGACAGTTAGATGCTAATAACGTTAATAAAAGACACATCGTAAATAATTTTAAAGTAGATATAAATTATCCTTTCTCAAATGATGACAATGAAATAACGTAACCGAAAAAATAAACAAACTCGATTATAACTTTTAGAGTATTTTTAAAAAATTAAGAAAGAGGGATTTTTCTTTTGTACTGGAGATTTGACGTAATTATTATTTATTACGATATATATATTCGATATTACGAAATATTCTACTTTGATTGATTCGCCGTTATCCACAAGCCGTACCAAATAAACCGATGGAATGCGAAAGCAACCGGAAGCACGTTGATTCATCAGATGAAAATTACCGGGTAGAGCCGTGCGGCAGACCAAATGAGTATAAGTGAAATACAGGTGTCGATCTACTTGGAAATGGTTTTCCATGTGACTGCGAATTTGCTCGGTCTTTTCCAAAAGCAGTTGCAACTGTGCCGGCTGTATTTTTCCGAAATACACCAACTAAAATTATCATTGTTAAGTCAATTGATCAGGGTGTCCTTTTAAAATTAAAACGTGATATTGATATTTTACCAAAGCTATTCGTCCAACAGTAATCCCCTCGAACTTCTCGTACTTCGAATGCGGACTTTTATTTCCGTTATAACCGTCTCCTTCTACGCCGGCAATCTATTCGTACATAGATTAGAATATGAGACGATCTGAAGATATTAAAAAAAGAATGAAATTGTAGAATGATAACGTACATTGACGAGCTGCATCAATGAGTGGCAGTCAGCGGTGCTGAGGAAACCGTCAGCTACGTAGCGATTTTTTCCTCCGAGCTCTTCGTCCCTAGATATTAGATAAATATCGTCCTTGACTTTAGACTCTTTTCTATCTTCTGTTTCATAGCTCTCGTCTGGTATTGTATAAATATTGATCGACAATTTTATGGAAGAAAATAACGAGCGACCTGGTGGTTGATGTAGGTCTTCCTCCATGCTCAATTCCTGAAAATGTTAGATGAATTTAAAAATCAAAATTTGCGAGTGATTTCAGCTCTCGTCCAAAAAATTATCCAAAAATTATTAATGCATTCGCCTTATTCTCGCGCAATAAATGCACCGATGTATTTGGGGTTAGCATCTTTCAGGCGTTTCGATAAGAAATGGAGCAGCATGACGTTTAATAGAACGTAAACGAGTAATCATAGTATAGAATAGTTGTTTAATAAGAGAGCATTTTTAATATCGTATACTTTATTAGCTATATTTTTTACAAAAAGTAAAGAGGATTTTTCTAAGTAAAAAAAGAACACATGTGTCTTAAGTTCGATAGACAATCGCAACGATTACGCGCGTAATTTTCGTCGAACAAGAGAACAAATTCGGCTAGTTAAGCATCTTTTGCCAGTCTTTTTTATATCTCGTTCTTTACCTTCTCCAAATTTTCTTCTTTCTTATTCTTAAATTTTGCATTAATCAACGAAAATTCATGAGAGATGAAAACCATAAGATTCACTTCATATTCTTGCCTTTTTACATAAAGAAGAGCCTCCTGAAAAAAGAATGACGTAACTTCAATGTTATCTATCGTATCATATAATTTATATACTTTTTATTCATAATTTAAAAGAAGTGCGTACGTTTCTGGGAATGAAATCTTGTTGCTTTGTTTTCGGCTGAGCAGTATAATATTCCTTGTTGTGCAACATCGTTTCATCCATCGGTTCGAAAAGCAAGTAACTTTCCACCGCCGAACAGGCTGCCTTCAAATTTCCCACTGTGAAAACATATACGCAATTACACATTACATCAGTCATTTGAATGAATTTGACGATATTTTGCAACACTATCCATGATTAAACAAGCTGGTTGGTCGAGAGATTAGATCAGCGACAAAAACACGACCTACTACATAAATTGGGCAATAAAAGTAGAACAATTTTCGCGGATAAACGATCCTGTTAATCAGAATGAAACTGACTGACTACTTAGGAAAGATTAATCTAATAAAACCTCCTTCAAGGCATGACTAAGAGATTCCTGAGTGGTTCTATAATGAAAAAGAAGCAGTAACTTTCAATTTTTCATTCTATGTCAATGAAATTACTCACATTTGTAATAGGAAAACTGCAAATAATTGTAGTGACTCCTGAGTATATCCGGACGATAATCGCCATTTATGCTGTTCAACATCCGCGGACAGGCTCGTTTGCATTTCAAACAAAATGCGAAATGATCTGAAATAACGGAGACGGGAGTATTTACTGCCATAGCTATTTATAAATTCTTCCCAGTTGTATTTCAGCCCTACTCACTAGCGACGGACGACGTGAATTCTGGATACCAGCCCTGATCGAAGGGACCTTCGCAGTAAAACCTGCATTCTTGCTCAGCGTCTAAGTAAGATCTCAACGACGTCTCGAAAAGACCAGCGGCTTCCGCATAGTTCTCTTTTTCGTAAGCCGAGACACCTTTAAAGTAGATGCTGACATAAGCTGGTGATTCTAAGTTGATCACATTCTCCTTTTGCACGCCCGGCAGTGTCAAATACCCTTTCAAGGTTTCCATGCTCACCGCGTGATCCGGATGCGCAACCAAAAATGTAAACAGAGCGTTCGCCGCGTCTTGGTATCGTTTTCTCTAAATAAACATTCCGCAACACGCGCGGCGAACTATTAGAAATAAGATAAAGTACAATGAAATTTGATTAAAAGGAAGAACAAGTAAGTTAAGTAAAGAGTGTCTGTTGGATATTTGTTAGATGAAAGTAAGAATGCTAATTGCTCCTGATGGTGTCACATTTCGTAAAGAATAATTGAAAAGCCTAATCATTTGAAGGGAGATTTTATGAGCAAAACGTGACACGCATGAACACGACCTGGTATACCTGGTATTGATTCTATTACGAGTATGTACGCATATCAACATCGACATACCGATTGCGTAGGCCGAGTTTTACGGCTAGGCTGACCGTACCGATCGTTAAACGCATTACTTACTAAAAACCGCGGCTGTAGGATCAGCAAACTCGCGATTGCGTAAGCTCTTTTATTAGAATTTGGGTCTCCCTCCGGATGATGAAAAAGCGATTCTTCTCTGATAAACTTGTGTTCAGATCACAAAAATTATACTACGCGAATTTATCAAACTAATTACACAATTTCCTATTCAAATTTCAG
>NW_017178472.1:1896473-1932352 GCF_001652005.2 Ceratina calcarata
CGCTATATATAAAATATCATTTTCTTTTTAGAAATAACTATACGACTATAATTTTTATAAGATATATTGAATATTTAATTGAAATAATTTTTGTTATTCTATACCATTATTTCCGAAAACTAATTTATTCATGTAAAAATAACCGTAACGTACATATTAATTATTAGTAAGTAATTACATTATAAATAAATCACATTAATAAGATCAAACTTACGAAAAAAGTACGAGCAAAGTATAATGAAATAAAAATTTTTAATTTAAACAAAAAATAAAATTGAATAAAAAAATTTTAATTTATAATAAAAAATTTTACCTGATAATAACAAATGTGTAGATACTCGTAAGTCTTGTGTTGCATCAATTTTTGCTCTGTTTCACGCGGCAATGCCTTGAGCGCTCTTGAACCGGCGATCTCTCGGTACTCCTGATTGCAAGTTAAGAGACACAGAGTCTCTCTCACTTTCTTTTCGTAAAAATGTAGATCGTCAATATTCTCCGGGAATATTGGAGCCTCGCCGATTGCCTTCTCACGGCATTTCTGTCTACAGTTCACGATCGCCCGTTTATAAGCTTTGTACCTGAACGAAAACAGACAAAATTTCTGCTACTTTTTACACTCTGCCATCTTCAAAAAACGTGGTCCTTCTCTCTTATTTAAATCCTTTTCCGTTTCGTATTTCATTTTTTCAGCGTGTTAGTTTCATTCATACTAGTAGAGTATTTAACTTTCATTCATCCCGGCACGTACCCGTGAGTAACGACGTTGAAATTTTCGATACAGCGGTCCCAGTCTTCATCGAGATAAGCGCGAACAGCATCTTCGTAAAGCTCGTTCAGAGTCTTATTCGTGGGGAGTCTGTTCAGCTCGTTCAGATCTTCAACATCCACCGCAGACTTGTCGTCGTCCGGGATTACGTTGTTCAAAGTATCATTGTTACCGTTAATCGTACCGTAGAATAGAAACAAGAAGAATATGACAAGCCTCATCATCGTGCGTACCACTCAACCGTCTCGATTCATAGATTCATACTGACTGCGAGATACCGAGCGCTGAGAATCAGAAGACTCGTGCGCTGCTCTCTGGTCTGGTCTCCCATTCTGAATCAGTCGAGTTGCGCCCACACTATACCACGGCCACGACCACACGTGACAGGCAACGTACGTAATCGCCTACGTCCCCCACTATAACTTCTTTCCTTTATAGCAATCATCAAATACGGTCTTCAGGGCTGTATGCTGTATCACGTTAATGAGTACTCGATTTCAAATAATTCTTACTATTTTAAAAGCGTCAAGAAATCGGTAAGTTCTTTCTTACTATTTTGTCTCTATTTTCTTCTTTCATCTATGCGTATTCGTGTTCAATCTTTTTATAATCTCTACTTTCATTGCGATGAAATATCTAAAATATACTGAAAGATATTACATGAATGTCCTTTTTCTCATAAGGAAAATGGGAAGGAGAAATAGAAACAGACATGTATAGAAGAAACGAAAACTGTATTTCGCATAATGTGTAATATACATAATAATTATCAAATGTTCATCGAATTCGCTGAAAAACATTCTCATGGAGAATATTTTCTTCGCTTATCACAAAGAAAAATAATTTAAGTCGACCATGTCGGAAAGAAGAGACGAAGGCGAAGGAAAAGAAAATAGTTAATGAAAGAGCTTGAATATGGATTGCGAAGCGCCACGCCGCTTCCTGTTTTCAATTTTAATATTTAATCTTTCCACGAGTGAATGAGACCGAAGTTTCAGCTCAATCGATGGTCATTTTATACAAATGTTTTTTATTATTGTTTCTCCAGTTTATGCGACTATAAATTTTCCTATGCTCTCGCGAAAACTGAAATGGGAACGACTTAATTCCCTTTTAATCATCAACAAATCGAAGAATTTCGAGAATTCGCCGATTTGAAAATACGTCAACACTTGGCAAAAGCGGAAAATCATTTTCAGTATTTAACTCGTCCTGTGAAATAACTTCTAACTGTATTTAATACTTTACAATGATCACAACTCGCGTTAAACGTAACGAAACAATATCCAATGGATAAAGCGTTGACAGTCTCGCCCCATCGCACATAATAGCACGCGCACAATATTCGGAAAATATCTCTCTTCTGCTATTTTTTTTACTCGAATCGATGGAAATGCAAACTCGTGGGAACACCTAACTTACTACGACCCCGAGATCCCGTCCGTTGTTACGGCAGCTCTTGAAAGTCCTTTTTTAATTATGAAACGGAAGTCGTTTGATCTCGTTGATTAATAGTGCATCGTTACTTACGCATTTTACGTGCTTTAAGAGAATAAAAACAATTTATAAAACGAAAGTAACGAAAGTAATAACGGTCGTCGCTCGTCTACGCTTCTACAAAGATTTTTCTTAGCTTCGTTATCATTATTATACGCTTACTACGATACATTAATAATAAGCAATCATCGAAGTCTTCCGTAGGATTGCTTTAATTTCTTTCATCTGCTTTTTCGTTTTTTAAATTTTGAAATCGACATCATGACGCTTGTGTTTATCGCTGATTTAGAAAGAGTTTATCGGGTGACAACGTGAGATGTCCCGTAATGTCCAACGTGTCTACAATTTCGTATGCTCTTTTTCTTCTTTTCCCAATAGCACTAACTTCCTTGAGCAGCGAAAATTCGTCGGATTCGAAAGAACTTCATCCATGCTGTCTCGTAATCCTCGGTAAACGCAATACGACTACTCAGACTCTTAATTAAGACGACATCAACGTTATATTATTGATCAGTATATCAACCGTACGCTAAGCAGAGAAAATGGGTATGCGGACAGAGAAGAGAGGCATTATAAAAATTCTAATAACACAGTCAGATCAATTAATAAATTAAGCAGCTACTGAATCTTCTTTCTCGTCAGATTTAAAAATTAACTTTCGTGGCGTTTTACCTACACGACGAGGCCGTTTTCACAAACGACCAGAAATCGATTTATTTATCAGAATAAATTAAATACAGAGTATATAGTATGTAGTAAAAAATTTGAGATTGATTTCAGATTTTTCATGGTCGTTTGTATTAAAAACCCTTTAAAAGTGATACACGGGTAAAAATCATCATACTTTCAGAATTCGTGCCTCTCGATCTCGATAGATGAAGTTTGCTTTCTTTAGCTAAAAACTTGTATTTTTTTCCTGTTTGTTTAAGTAATTCCCTTATCGTCTATAACGCCTACGTTTAAAACATAGCGTACACAATCCACCACAACACAGAAACGAACTTGATTCACGCTCACGACAATCGATTATTATGCGGCTTTCTCTTCAATTAATAGGTACAGTTAAACGAATGGCAACACGTTATCGCTACTTATGGTTCCTTCGCTCAATTTTAAGTTTATATTAAAAACAAAAGAATATCACCACAGTTGATCATCATCGTTAACGATGTGTATATCGATAATATTAAAAAGTTATAGCGGGATTATTATAACGCGAACGAAGTGTATCGTATTTTTATGGCAGAAATATGACACACACATACTTGTAACAAAGCTTGATGGCAATGTTTCTTATTTTCTTACCAGAGAAGTGCGGCAATGAACAATTTGGACTTTCAAAAAAACTGGAAACCGTGGTCCGTTCCGGTTTCAATTGTTTTTCCTTTTCTTTTCACAATTAAAGCATACAATCTGCCCTTAACAACTAATATACAATTCTTTTTTTATATATATATATATATATACAGAATAAATTAACGATTATTTCTAATACTAATAAAAAAAGAAGAAAAAATGATTACAACGGGACGCTTGCAACTTTTAGCCTTTCCCTTTTTTATCGCTGCCAAAATCTCAAGATGCTTCCAACGCGATATATTCTTGCTACATCGTTAAAGACCGTTGACGTTCTCCTTACTCGTTTCTATGCAAAAATCACCTTTTTTCATTTTCTAACTTTTTTCAACTTTCTATCACTTTCTGCACGAGTACGAATTGTATAGGAGCACCAGTTCTCGCATGCGAGGATACCTGAGCAATGAATGTTAGCACCAATTTTCGCTTTAACTTCAATTAAAAGTTCATCACAGTGTATGAAATCAAGAGGAAAGGTTGAAGAGTCAATATATATATTTTTTACATGTCTTATTGTGCATGCGGGAGCATCTTGTACGATAATCATTGCGGCGATAATGGCCCCTACTACCGTATATACTCGCGGGAGACTAGGCCGACTTCGATTTCTTTTAGAACGGTTTTTTTTTATATCATTCATAGAAGAAGCAAACTTAACAACGCAAAAACTCATTCAATTTCAAATAAATGTATATTCGTAAACACACTTTACAATGGGAACAAGTTTCGTATGAAAAACACTTTAATTTTAGAACACATAAAATAGGCGCAGGTCCAGCCCTTGCCACGCGCTTTACATTATATAAAATTGTCATTAGACATCTGCGATATTTAAAAAAAAAAATAGAAACGATAAGTAAAAATTCTTATCTTTAAAACACGAGTATATACGATACATGTTGCTTTCATTTTTTTCATTTTCTATTTTCGTTCCTTTACTTGACGAATATTACACATATTGAAAAAACTATCTGCACGTAATTCACTGACTGCTATATGCTGATCTATGATGTGCTAATAATTATAATGTAAATGAGATCGTGTAAATACTGTAGCCCGAAGTATAAATAACTCCAATGTACCTTTGTGTTTGTGTTTGCCTTACATTCTCGCTTGAAAAACAGTAACGATAATTTCGAACTGATCGCGTCTGCTCTCAAAATGATTGACATTTGCTCTCTCATCTCGTTTACGATTTTGTTTGTTCAGTGATCGTACAACAAAGATTGCCGGTTACAGAAATAGCGACTCTTAATTCACGTCGTGAGAAATACTAGCTAAAGCTATGTGTTTCAGGTGTGTTATTCGATGGAAGCCTATAAATACTTGATTCGAGTATCAAACCACTTCCCTTTAAAGCTAGTTTTTCTAACTAGTTTCCAAACTAGTTACTCCATTCCTTTCTCATTTTGATTTTTCATTTATTCTGATCTTACTCGAATTTCCACGTTCATGTTTTTTAGATTTGCTCGCTTCGCACTCCCCTTGATTGAAAAGAAATACGTGAGGAAAAAACACACACACGGTTCATTCTTTTTCATTCGCAGATGAAGTCTTGTCGTTACAGATAAAGATCTTTCAATTTAATCGATCATTCCAGTTTAATTATTCTTTTTATCCTTTCCAAGAGTCTCAAACGTAGTCGAATGTTGATTCGAAGACGCATTGTTCGAACCGTCTGAACTGTCGTTCTTATGCTTTTTCGAAGTTTTTCGTCCTTCTGAATTATTTTCCGAAGTTTTTCCAGTCCCCTTCTGTTCGCTCGTTTTATGAGACGATGACATGGTTGTTTTATCACTGCTCTGAATCGGTTTTTGTGATCCAGTCTTGTCGTTGCTCTGGGACGTCTTCTGCGATATAGCTTGCAGGAAACCCCTTTCGTTGGCTTGCGACTGAAGTTTTTGAGCAGACGATTGCGAACTCTTTTCGTTGCTTTGCGATGACATCTTTTGGCTTGAACCATGCGAACCTTTCTCGCTGTTTTGCAGCAACGTCTTTTGGTTCAAAGATTGGGAGCTTTTCTCGTTGCCTTGTGACGAAATCTTTTGCGACGAAGATTGTGAACATTTCTCATTAATCTGTGACGGCGTTTTCTGAGACGGAGCGCTTTGCAAGCCTCTTTCGATGTTCTGAGATTGCTTATGAGTTACGTTTTGCGTACTACGCGGTGTATGCTTGTTGAGGGAATTATCCGAATGAGTCTGTTCCTCGATTTTACTAATAATGCACGAGGCTTCGCAGTTTTTACTACTCAAAACTTGTCTCTCCGTTTTCGATTCGCTATGGTCACCGTGTTCAACGACGTTTTCCGATTCGATCCATTTGTTCGTGTCAGTTTTGTCGAATCTGTCGAACTTGGAGGGTAAAGCTTCTTTCGAGTAATCGTCGGCCTTGGAACCGGTCGGTGAATCTTTTTCTTCGGCTATTCTTGGCAGCTGCGTGCTCCCGCACGAATTAGACATGGTTACGTTCCCCAGGTTTATCGAGATTCCATGCGATATCTTTGAATAATCCGCTTTCTGTTCCGCTGACACTTTCTTCTCTGGCTTCGAGTCGTTTAGCTCCTTAAAACTCTCATTGCACTCCTCGGTCGATTCCGAGTATGACGATTGTGATATGGTCGCTCGGGGCGTCACTTTCACCACAGTGTTCGCCAATGGTGAGATTGACGTCTTATTTTCCGCAGAACGAGGATGTAGCCTGTCCGGACTAAGGGCTCTTCTCAGCAATGGCGAACCAGGCTCAGCCGATTTCGGACGCCCGTAGCCCTTTTTCTGATTGTTCGGCGTTGACAGACAGACACCTAAATTATGCAAAACGTTTGCTATTAACTATCTCGCCATAGAAAACGGGCCTAATAGGATTCGTATACATTTGTATTAAACTAGAGTTATATCATAAATACCTGGACTATAAGACTGCGTAGTGTTAGAACTACCAGGCTGATGCCCTGTGGGAAATGCTAACGGACTAGGGCTTCTAGTTGGACTGGCTGGAAGCGGTGACGGACTCGGAGTTCTGGCCAACGGAGACAATGGTATATGACCCACAGATTTTCTGCGATTTGGTGAATGTATGTTCTTCGCCGCCGTGTGCAATTTATGCTTCAAACCATGAAGCGTGCTTGGCCTCTGATAATGAGATTGATTCGCGATGGTCGGTAAATTCGCGGCGGACGTAGTAGAACTGGGTGACGATGAATTTGGACTTGAACATGGACTCGAGTTCCCGGTGGAGTGATAAGAATCTGAGCTGACGCGGTTTGTTGGCGGTGACGGACTGCAGACGGACTTGGTACAGGCTGCGAAGTACGGCGACGTCTCCTGGGAACGTGTGAACGATTGGAAAGATCGACTAGGCGTCACCATCGATGGAGAACAAATCCCTGCAGCCATCTGAAAGAAGTTAAAACAACAATATTGCTTAGCGATAAATAAAACATTGTTTAGGAGCCTGAGCAAATTCTTTTCCTCTCTAATGCTAAAGTAAAACATATTTTGTGATTAGTGTACAGTGTAGAAAACTTTGACATTGTCGCGTCAATTAAATGAAATCGGCATTTAAAAGCTGCCATGTATCGGGCATAAATGAGCATCGATCAAAGAAAGAGCAACTTAAACGATGTTAGCAAGAAATTGACAAAAAATGTTTACAAAAAACCATACCATAAGTGGAGGTTTGCTGTCGCTGGATAGAATGGGTGCTGACAATGGACAACTGATAGTTAATGGCTGCAATAAAGAAAGAACGTAACACTTAACATAATAACGTGTGTTGCGTACAACTTGTCGGTGAATTAGTATTTATGCGCATAGTAATAGTAGTAGTAGTAATTGAGTCTCGTGTTGAAAAGAAAAAAATAGAGAGAACAACGTATAATTATAAAATATTCACAATACATAAGGCGTTATTTAATATGCTCTCGAGTACCACATGAAAAAGCCAAGAACAACTCTCGAGCGAATTTCGTCAGAATTTTGAAAGAAAGCGACAAACTTTGAAGAAAAATTCACTTCTTCTGTACCTGTTGCATCTCTACACTAGCTCGTTTCGAACTAATTCGTTTAAAAAGGGATGTTTTTCGTTTCTTATCGGAATGATCACGCTTCAACTTTCGCTGCTTATGCAACGTTTTGCGTGCCATTTTGCTTTGAGTCAAGTCTCTCTTTCGTCCGCCCGTTTTAATACTGGTGTTCTCCAAGGGTGTGCTGCGCAGCGTGACGTGATCACCACCGCTCACCATCAACTGAAGAACTTGTATGTGATATAAACCTTGTACCGGTTCCCCATTTATATGCGTTATCAGATCTCCTGGTCTTAAACCAGCTTCGAACGCTGGACTGGACTGATCGACAGCCTTTACAACCAGAAAAAGAACAGACTTAAGTAGGTAACAGAGAAACTTTTAACTTCATCACAGGTGTCCTGAACTTACCATTACCAAATGATGCATTGTATAAAAATCACTGTCTCCGTAGTAAACTCTAATAGTGTGCACGGTAAAGCCAAATCCACATGGCCCTCTTCGAATAATGATCGGAGGCTTCAAACTGGTCACCAATGGACTCAACTCGCGACAAGGGGACGTATCTCTTGATGAAGCAGTGGAGGATCCACCAGGAGATTCAATTTGTTGAGTATTCAATGATGCATCATCTGAAAGAGCATAATTGATCCCGTAATAATAATTAAAAAATACAAGGAGACGAATGCAAATTGCTTGATAATACATATGAAACGTACAAGAGAAATCACTCGCCGGTATCACCAATGATAAACCACTAGTGGACGCGGACTTTATTACGGACCGCGATTTTTGTTTCGCGGACGGTATAATTGGCATGGCGCAGAACGATTCAAACGAATCGGTACTAGAATTGTGCTTGCTAGAATTGTCCTCGGTCGAATCTCTATTAGCTGCGATCAGATCCAACCTGAAACGAAACTTATTTGTTACGTACCAGTGTAGGCGTAGTGTTCTTATCCGATTAGGAATGCAAAAAATAATTCGCAAATGTTGCACTAATACTTATTGTGTGTGTACTATAAACTCTGCGGAGTAGTGCAACAAATATTTTCAGTATAATAGTAATGAGTTGGCTGATTATTAATTTTGATGATTGGTAATGTAATCGATTTGGAAGATGTATGTATGCCTGAATGACTCACATGTGTTCATCATCAATGGATATACTGAACCTGGGCAGCTTGTCACGTGAGTGCACGTGTCGTTTTCTCTGGATCTGTGGACTGATATCCTCGGATTCAGTTTGTGAGGAGTCGGGCGTGCTTAAACCGACAGATGTTCCCTCTACTTGACTATTTTTAAGGACAGTTAACTGCGAGGATTCGCCACTGGTCACCGTAGCGTGGCTAGTATACGATGCGTTTGATCTATCTGCTTTCGGAGGTGTTTCGAAGGACGTGGACGTGGATGTGTTACTCTTAACAGACGCGAACGGCCGATTCTTTTCCGACGGAGTCGATTCCACTAACTTGGATGGAGGCGTAGTCGAACTGTTCGATCCAAGGGATAATTGTGCAACCGTGCGCTCGAGCTCGGTGCGGAACAATTGTTTTTTCGAAGCATCTAACTCAGCTTGCTCGGGATTTATTAGCGGTGGACGGGTTTGAGATATCTTTCGCGATTGTGGCGAATACGAGGAAAAAGAACCGAATAAAGGAGAGTCATCTGTATCGTCAGTATCGTCTCCAATATCATGATTATATCTGTCCATGCGAGCTGAAATATTATTTCATCTGTGAGTGAAGGGAATAAATATTACGTCATATGCTTTTGCATTATACGTACTGTCGAAATAACTAGTATCCTCGTCGTTAATTAATTGCGGCACGAACTCGGCCTTCTGTCTAAGCAAACTGTTCCAATTCACTCCATAAAAGTACGGATGGTCTTTAACTTCGTGAGGTCCTCCGGTGCCTAAACGATCTCTAGGACTCTGCTGCAACAACGCCGTTATGATATCCTTAGCTTCTGGCTGAACGATCCAATCGTCCTCATCTGGCCATTCGATATCATCTGGTTGAAGAATTATTCTATTGTTACTATCTTTTCTATATTGTATTGAACTATTATCGATATTCACCGTTAACTGTATGAGCAAATAGCTCCTCCGGAGTATCACCAAAAAATGGTACACAGCCAATTAGAAATTCATAGAGTATAATGCCCATGGACCACCAATCAACCGGTTTTCCGTATCCCTGACGAAGTATCACTTCGGGAGCGATGTACTCGGGTGTACCGAATACCTGTTTATCTGAAAACTGTCTCGTATCTCTATCGATGTATCCTTCGTAAAGATTTGTCGCCACTGAAAACATTTGAAATTTTCGTCTATAATCGTTCTTAAATATTATTCAAAATCTCAGATCTCAGTACTACTTACAGGACATAAGACCCATTTTACTGAGACCGAAGTCAGTTAGTTTAATGTGACCAAGGGCAGTAATGAGTAAGCTGAAAGAAAACGGCGCATAAAATATTTTAAACGATTCATTAATTAGTTACAATATATTTCTATTTAATACTTGTCAGGCTTTAAATCTCGATGAACGATGCCGTAATTGTGCAAATATTCAACAGCTAAAACAGTCTCGGCGAAATAAAATCTTGCCATATCTGGTGGCAGTGGACCAATATTTTTTAAAAGATTCGCACAATCACCACCCTCTACATACTCCATCACCAAAGATAAATGTTTCTACAATTAATAGAATATTAATGTATAATTTTACATATTAACAATTTTTACATATTACCACGCTGATAGTATGATGCATACCTTTGTTTCAAAGCTGCAGTACATAGAAACTACAAACGGATTGTCTGTGAAGCTCATTATGTCCCGTTCGGCAAAAACTTGTTCCACTTGATTTCGTAGTATCAAATTGTTTTTATTTATTTTCTTCATCGCGAATCTCTGTCGCGTAGTTTTTTCTTTAACTAAATATACTGCACCGTACGCGCCGTTACTGATTAATTTTAATACTTCGTAATCGCTTTCACATGGAATGCGGTGAGATTTTTCATCGTCTTTACCCGGACTTGAAGTAATTTGTAAATTACTATCGCTCGAACTCGCTGAATCCTCCAATTTGTTTAAATCTTCTTGTAACTCTAAATTATGAAAACAGAGTAAAAATTATTTTTTTATATTGTCACCGATGCAATGCAACAAGCAATACCGATTACCTGATATTGGATCTCTGTTTAGGGAAAGTTTGTTAATGATATATTGAGGTATATCCGTTTTTATTCCCGCGTTAATTTTCGCTTGACCCTCGGCTTGCTCCAATAAATGATAAAATTCTTCTGGGTCAAATTCTAGACACTCTAAAAGACGAGCTGGACGTGATATTATTAGTAACAATTTCTTGATGAGCCCGGTTAATCTCGTCGCCGCTTCGAGCGATTTATCTTTCGTCTCCATCAGCAAATGCTCCAAATTTTCACTCATTTCATAAAAATATCTAGTGGTGATCAACTTTTCTTGAGATTTTTGCAAGCAATCTCTTCCCATTTCGATTACTTGATGGTGTACGAATCGCAAAATTGGTAATGAGTCTTGGGCCATGTTAGTCATTACCTCGTATTCATCCAATTCTTTATTTTCATTGATAAAATTAGTCAAACGTTCCTCCATTTGTTGCGTTGCCTGATCAATTAATTCTTAAGTGAAACAAAGGTCTATCGGGTAGATTTAAATTCATTTCTTGCTGAAATTCATACCTTTGGAAATCTTTCTTTATATAAGGTGTTCATCATAACGATTTCGCTGTCCAATACAGGAGACCGACTTGGACTACTGTAATTTGAACAAACAAAAAATGTTTAATAATAAATACATTCTAAGAAACAGAACATATATTACATTTATTATATTTACCTTAAGCTTCTTGAACGGGGTCTGTGCAACGGCGATCTACGACCCTCCTCATCGAGACTGAGCGACACGCTGCCCGGAATGCTGGAGATGCTGGAGCCCGGGAAACCCGGATGCGAAGAGCACGGCGTACCAGGTTTAGAGAAATGACAGGAAAGCATGCGCAACTCATCCTTAGTAGGGACATTCGGAAGTTGATGCAAGCGTTCTTGACTCGAATACTGTGACTAATTAAGTAAATTCGTGAATAATTTTATCCGTGATTTATGAAATATTGAAATATTTTCTCGTGAATGTTTTAATAAAATAGCTAACCGAAACATTGCTAGACCCCGGTGTCGTTCCATATCCACTAGACGGCAAACTAGCTACGGACCATCTTCTACCATCACCCGTCCCTGTAGCACTTCCGCCGATCCTTGAACGATACACGTATTTGAATATTACAATAAAATTAATTTCATGTACTCTATGTGACAAATACAAGTACTACTTGATAGAATTTATATGTTATATGAAGAGCAACCATTACGGTAACTAAAGATCTTACACCCATGTTCTCCGTTTTTTACGATAGTTTTGACAGGCCAGTTTCAGCATCATCATTTGTTTTCTTTACTATTAATAATGTATTAAAAATATAATACTCCCAACGGCGACACCTATTTACATAGGTGACCGGACTAGATTCAAAGAGTACTAAAAGTAGGCGTGAAATAGATACCTTTTAATTGGAGCAAAAGCAAAATGTGGACTGGATGACATCCTAGGACTCTCTAGAGGACTGCCTACGATCGGGACGAATGCTATATCGGGAAACACGTGGTAAAACAAATTAATTTCTCTATTACAGTTGAAATATACAGATGATACGAAGTACACACATCTATCAATTAAAAGTAATTCCTTTTTAAGAACAGAACCTATTTCTAGATCTAAACATTTGAAATTAAAGTTGCACGCAAACTTGCAATTTTCAATATTTTAAGCTTGGATAAATGTATGTGGGCATGTATATATAGATATATATATTTTTAAATCTTGGGTAAAGTTGTGCCAGAATGCTTATGTAATGTTTTCATAAAACATATAGCACTCATAAGTAGATGGCACAAAAATAAAATGTTTACATAAAATGTCATTGAAAAATTATTTGTAACACAAATAATTGATAGATAATCAAACGGAATCATATACCTGACAATGGTGAATGACAACGTGGTAGAGTTGGAGATGTTGTCGAAATAAAAGATTTCCGATGAACTGCTTTAGCGGCACGTCGAGGAATGTTGAAATCACGCTAGAAGAACAACACGTATATTATTAACATGCAACGATTGTTAACTAGTAAGTTTCATAACAAGATTTAACAAACCACATGAACAGACAAAGATGGTGCAGACTTTCCAATTGCCGAATTCCTCATTCGAACCAGATTTGACAGTTCTCCACTAACTAGAATTAAAAACTAATTAGATTTGTGAAGAGACAAGCAGATAAAACAATGCAAAATTATATTGACCAGGCCGAACTGGAGCCTCCTTGCTTTCTACTTTGAGCGGAATCGGTCGTTTCTGTGTTTCTGTTTCAGTGCTGCAAGCAGATTCTTCGCTCTCAACTTGATCAAACACAAGTATCCTGGCAGAATTGCCATGAGAACGAATACGTGGTCTGCTAGGTCTGTTCCTATTTGGATCCATGTTTCCTTTGTTAACTTTTCTTTCAATAATTTAAGTTACCTAAAGTACAACACATTCTCTTAGGCACTAATCAAAATCAATGAAGTTTCAAACGATGAATTTCACAAACAATACAAACATGTACCTGGCTCGAGATGTACTATTCAGAGGAAAGAAAAGAAAACCGAAAGTAAGCCCGTCGAACGAGACCAATGTGAAAGAATCCACAATCCATTCTTTCTTTGTGAAAGTTCGATCAACGTCGGAACTTGACAGTTTAAAATCGGCCGCAACCAGAAGGCCGGGGAATCAACCATCTGTGTGCCGCACACTTTTGATGGCCCGAAATGCCGTCTCCAACACGATCCTTTTGCTACACGCTGCTGCGACATGAAATTTCATTACATATAAGAGGGTAGAGGACGATCATGGTCTGGTCGATTGTAAGGGAAACTATGTGCGCCTCGAAAGAATCGAGAAAGACAGGAATATTACTTCGTATCTCTTTTTTTAAACAACATGTATGTACCTCTGGTCGAAACGAGAGGAAAAAGAAGGGAAGGGAAAGAAAAAAGGGGAGAGATACGCAAATCCACCGGAAGGAGAGAACCGGGATACGGTAAGGTACGATGATAGAAACAAGAGAAGAAAACACAACACTAGACGCACATAATGGATACGAGGCCAGAGCGGGAAGAAGATAAAAAGTACGCGATTTACCGGGCACAACGGGCATGTCCTACGAGGACAAGCGGCCCGGAAGTGAGCAGGAATCGTAGTCTCCCGGGTCTAGGTTCGCATTTTTCTCGTCACCGTGGAAATTAATTACGAAACACGGACCGACCGTAGATCTGACTCTGACTCATGATGGACGTATACACGCGCACACAGTTTCTCACACTCGCATAAACTGTGTGTTGCACACATATTCGCGTATATCGCGCATGGTACACGAACGCACGCGCAAACGCTTGTGGATGAAAACGCGCACAAATAAGCGCATCCTTTGCTGCGGGCGCTGCAGCTACGAGCTCAGAGTTTCAGAGTCTCAGAATTCAGGTTCAGAGTCGCGATGAATTCCATCCACAAAATTGAAATGATATAGATAACTCATAGTACATATATGTACATCAGTAAATACTTGCCTACATATGTAGCAAATACGTAATGTTCTAAGTCTCACCTCATTTATATTGTAATATTAAATAAAATATTCTATATATTTATTACTTTAGATTCAAACTTACCTTCGGGGTGCTACCGCGGCCCTCGATAATCATATAGGTGGTTATAATTAAAAGCAATAGAAAATTTGAGCTAACTTGAAATTTGAATATATTTTTTTGTTTTAATAGAGTATATATTATTATTATAAATTAAAAATTCGATTATTAAATTAGAAATACTACACACATGTATTTTTAAAGGTAGGATAACTGTACCCATAACGTTTTCAATTTAATATGGTTTATATATAAAGTATTCCTATACAAGTGAAAGCTTGAATTACATGTTCTGGATAAAAATGAAAAATGATCATCGTTTAATGTAAACTGGCTTAACGCATGTCCTGCATGATTTGACGTTTAGAAAAGTTGCCTGTAACTTTTAAACGCGCGACCATTATTACCTTACGTACTTACGTTATTTGCGAATATGGCGCGAGGCAGTAGTGCTGGATTTGATAGACATATTACTATTTTTTCGCCGGAAGGGCGACTTTACCAAGTAGGTAAGATTCGTGGACATATTTTACAATAAAATTAATCAATTATTCGGATCTTTTGTATTCCTAACTTACTTGCTGTGTCGATTTTATAAGCGCGAATAATGACATGGCATAATCAGCAATTTTGACCCTTTTTTTAATGTAGTTGATAAATATTTTGCAGAATATGCGTTTAAAGCAATAAACCAAGGTGGACTGACTTCGGTTGCGGTGAAGGGAGTTGACACAGCCGTCTTTGCAACACAAAAGAAAGTGCCTGTAAGATAACCTCCAAAATTTGTACCCTTAGTTTTAAGAGCTCTTTATAATACTATTCCTATGTAAGGCATTAATTTAAAGTAGTATTTAAAAATTTCAATGAGTAGTATATAAGAATATATATAAATTTTCTTAAATTTATTTATAGGATAAGCTGCTTGATGCTTCCAGTGTTACTCATGTTTTTCAACTCACTGATCATATTGGTTGTCTTATGACCGGCATGATAGGTCAGTAAAACCCTCATGACGAGCTTCATAATTAGGATCTTTGTGTTTTTAGTAAAAGTAACTCTGTCATTTTTATTGCAACTTCTAGCTGACAGTAAATCTCAAGTTCAACGCGCAAGATATGAAGCTGCTAGTTTCAAGTACAAGTATGATTACGAAATCCCTGTGGATGCATTGTGCAGACGCATTGCAGATATTAGTCAAGTATATACACAAAATGCAGAAATGCGACCTCTTGGATGCTCTATGATGCTCATTTCATATGACAAAGAGAAGGGTCCGTGCATTTATAAAGCTGATCCTGCTGGATATTACTGTGGTTATAGAGCTATATCTGTTGGTGCTAAACAAACAGAAGCTAATTCTTATCTGGAGAAAAAACTAAAGAAGAAGCAGAACTATGATCACGACGAAACAATACAGTTGGCTATTACATGTTTATCTACCATTTTATCAGTAGATTTTAAACCAACAGAAATTGAAGTTGGTGTAGTATCAAAAGACAATCCTAAATTTCGGTAAATATTATATTCCACTCTCATTGACTTACATCCATTACGTGCAAAGTTTGAATATAAATAAATATGTAATATATATTGTTCTATATTTCAGATCCTTAACAGAACAAGAGATTGATAAGCACCTTACTGCAATTGCTGAGAAAGATTAATGATTTTATGTATAATTCAACACAAATAAATGTCATGTCTTGCTTCATACTATTTGATTTTATTACTTCAAATATAAATAAATTCAGAATGTAAGTGTTCATATGAATAAATTGTACACATTTGTAGCTGAAACTGAAAAATTTATTTCAAATTTACTTTTTGTTTATGTATAAATCGTAAAGTAATGGACCCCCATGCACATAGGATTACTTTCCTGTTGCTGTCGCTAAAGGATTTCTCAAAACTAGGATCACAGAGTCTCCTCTTAGAAACATTTTTGAAATAAATCTGTCTTTATTTACTGGTTTTGCCTATGTAAAAGTAGAATTTTAATTATCTAATTATCTATCTAATTTCATTACGTTTATTTAGAAATATTTTCACTATTACCTTTTTCTTTCCTTTCCCAGTACGTGGTAATTCAGTCCACATTTCTTTCACATTTTCTAAAACCATGTTACAATGTCTGTCAAATGCTTTTACTCTTCCTAACAATTTCTTGTTATTTCTACAATTGATTAAGACTTGTGTGTTATTTTTTACAGATTGAGTTAATACTGAAAGTGGTCCAGTATTGAATTCTTCTTCTTCTCTTTTTGCCAATTCTTCAGGTGTCATTTCAGACTTCGGTTTAGTCAATGAAGACCTAAAACATAAGTTTATTTTATTACAAATGCAAAGTTAAAGGACAATTTCTTAGTATATAAAATTTGAAGTATATAACAAGGTATAGGTTATGTTTCTATGTTTTGAGGCGCAAATTAATTTAGCCACAAGAAAATTTTATGTAAATACGCACATTTTGATCGATTCTCTTAACAGATCAAATTAGTAACAATCTTCTTTCCTTAGAAGTAGTATAATCAGAAAGTACGCCAAAAGACTTCAGCGATCGGCACAAAACAGCGTCGCGCTTAGTTTACTATTATTGCAACAGGTTATGGAAGGTTAGCTCCAGATCTCCTCTATACTTATACTGCTTTATTTAGACCTAACCAAATGCGTCACAATAAAGCGACACAATTTGTAAATGAAATAAGAAAGACAACAAGATGAAAACGGCTCGACAGAAAAAGGCAAGGAGGAATTTAAGTTTTTTCATTAATAATTTTAAATTTCGATCACCTTTCCAAGTTCTTATCGATGGTACATTTGCTTTAGCTGCATTGGAGGTTTGTATTTGAATACTATTATCACACTTGAAATACATGATATCATATTAATTTAGATGTACAATAATGATTTGCTTTCAGAATAAATTTAATATTCATGATCAATTGTCAAAGTACCTTCAGTCAGACGTCAAGTTATTAACCACACCATGTATAATACTTGAAACTGAAAAATTAGCTTCTTTTTCAAAAGCAGTTAATGGTGCTATGCAAATAGTTAAACAGTATTCAATACATAAATGTGGCCATGAAAAACATTCAATTAGTGGTACTAAGTGTTTATTATCTATGGTTGCAAAGAATAATTCATCAAGGTATAATAATAATTTTTACATTTATCATTCCCAGAATTAAGACATTAACATTATTTATTCACATCTTGGTACATCTTACAGATATATTATAGCCACACAAGATAGAGAACTTCAGGATAACTTAAGGAACATACCAGGTGTTCCAATAATATATCTACATGGTAAAGCACCAACATTGGAAGCACCTTCACGACCTAGCCAAGAATATGCTGAAAGTATTCGTAAAGGATTGGGAATGACTGAGTGGGAAAGAGAAAATATGAAAGTCCTAAAGGAAGCAGCTGGTTTCACTAAAGAAACACAAGTGACTGTGAAGAAGAAAAAAAAGAAGGGAGGTCCAAACCCCCTTAGTTGTTTAAAGAAAAAGAAGAAGCCTCAACTTACAAAGAATATTAAGGAGAAAAAGTCTGGAAAAGTTAGAAAGCGAAAGAAAATAAAAGTAGCAGCACATATTAAAGAAGTACTGGTTGCTGAAGTAAAAAATAGACAGGTAGAAAAAAATAAAATCAGTTGAAAATAGGTATAAAAATATTACAGTATTTGTGGAAATAAATTATCTCACAATTCTCTTCCTTTATATATACATTCAGATTCTTCAAAACAGTTTTCTTTCTTTAATTCACAAATGTAAAGTAATTATAAGTCAATGTGTATTTTTGTTGCACAAATAAATTCACAAATATATACGCACAGAAGTATTAATAAGTTTTTTTGATGAAATTTGTATTTGGTATTTAGGTATTTATTCACTGAAATGTACGGTATAAAATACTTCTAATATTTTTATGCAGAATATTGATTTAGGAAAGAATTTTAAACATACATTTTTATTGATGTTTTCTCATCGTTCTTTAATATCGTGTTATGTTCAGTAATGATTTCTATATTATCAGTCTAATAATTCCATTTGGCAGGAGTGAGGAAAGTAAATAAATGATTCCATTTATAAAAAAAATATATGACACTTCGTTAATATACATTATACATCATACTTTTAATTTAACTATATAATGAACACTAGATTTCAACACTTAATTTCGAACTGAGAACTTTAGAAAATATAAAAAATGTAAAAAGATGAAAAAGTCTATGCAAATTGCACATTATTTAATTTGTTTAAGAATCGTTGTTAAATACTGGAAAATGTATATTTGTTACATAATATATAATAGGAAGATGAATGATTGTACGTACACTTGTACCGTTTAACATACAAGTTATTAATGAATAGAAAGTGGTTTGAAGATTTTTCATGAACTAGCACATTAACCATTACAAAAATTTGAATCGTACAACTCATATTAATTTTAAGAGCTTTATTTCTCCGTAATAAGAAATTTATAGGACTATTTTGTTTTATTACATTACAAGTAGCAGTGTATCGAATGAAAGAAAATATGAATTAGATAAAAATAATAACTAAAATGATATGAAATAGAAATATTTCACAATATAATTTTACATCTTTATACACAAAACTTACGAAAAAGAAACCTCTTTCAAAAGAGTCGTCAAAGTTTACAACTTAAACAGCAATAAAATATCTTCCACATTCCATCTTAGTGTATGAAAGTTTAATGTGTATTATACATGTTATGAAATGCATTACTTGTAGATTACAAAGCTAACGTTTGGGCGAAATCAGAGAGTATAAGTTAATTATATTAGAAAATTCTATTAAAATATATAATCAATAGATAAAAATACTTTTTTTTTACGTCCTATAAAAATTGTTATGTCGATCAATGCTGATAAGTATTAACTTAAGCTAGTCATACTGCTTTTATTTTAACGAATCTCATATATCATGCCTTTTAATTATATTGTATTACTATACAATATTTATATATTTGTTTAATATTAGGAAAATAATTTTTTCAGTAAACTCTCAAATATCCCGTCAACGTATACATTTCATTCATAAAATAAAATTAGGAAAAAATGTTTTGGGAAGCTAAGTGACACTGTTAATAGTAAAGTACAATATAATATTTTTGCATTCGATGAGAAATCACTGCCAGTCTTAAGCACTGAAGTAACATGAATACTACTCTCAAATATTAAAGTATTTCTTTAAACAGAACGTATAAAATAAAACCTTATGCCAATAGGCGTGCTCTATTCCATACGCATATTACGTCAAGGATGTTGACTTAAAAGTGCACGTGCAGCCATAGCTAACATCCTCATACGCCGAGCAGAATTATGATTTGGATTTGCTGCTACAAAAGTAGCCAATTGTGTTTGTAAAGTCATTAACACAGTGCCAATATGCTCTCGTGTCACCGGATCATTAGGATCTAAATTTAATATTGCCTCTTCAAGCCACCTGCACAAATATTCATGATCATAATTATTGAACAAGTATTTTTATCGAAAGTATATCGATTTACATCGGCAAGTGGATAAGAAGTTCTCATTACCTGTGTTTAAGTTCTGTACGGTGTCCCAAATCTGCCGATAATTGCTGTACAAGCGAAAGAATTACAGGTTGTTGCAAAATGCACCTTGTACCTTGAGGTCCTGCACAAGAAAATACTCTGGCAGGCTCTGTCTTCTCACAAACCAGCACTACCAAGCTTAAATCACTAGCACTTAAAGCTTGCTGGAAGGCAGCATTTAATTGTCCTCTTTGAAGAAGAGATAGAACTCGTGCTTGAGCATCAGCCACTGCAGGTACTGGTATTGCAGGAGTAGTAGCTCGTGATCTACAATAGATAAGTACATTGATACATTGTTATTTGATGGAAATTCGTATAATGCGTATGTACTAATTACCGTGCATTTGAAATCTCAGTAAATTGTTGATTTAAATTCTCTCTGATAGCATCGCGAACTGTACGTATTGTTCCCTCTTGCAGTTCAGACAAGCCTTTATGAAGTTCTGTTTGTAATTCGTCACGGACTAGTGCAGATAACGCTTCGCTTTGTTGTTCGTTTCGTTCTTGATACTGCTTATCTGCCAATCCGTATACATTTTGAAGATCTAGAAAAAATGCAGGCCATATAAAACTAAATAAATCATTTTCCTTAAAGAAAAGAGAACGAGTGACTTACATTCATGAGTACCTCTGGCAAAAGCGTCTTGTACTTGTCTAAACATCGTTTGGCATGCTTTTTCCATACCAGGTAAAAGAACGCTAGTAAAGGTTTCCTTAAATGCCGCTTCCAAAGCTGGTTTTGCCGCATTTGCCGTTGCCAAAGCAATTGTATCTTTTATATGAGCGCTATTAATTAGTTCTGTCAAATTTTGTTTTAAAAGGTCATCCATTCGAATGGAATCTAATCTAAGTTGATGCTTCAATGGTTCTACTGTACTCTCAACGACGCATGGTAGTACGGTTTCAATTTTTTCTTTCACTGTTGTTTCAAGCGAGTTGACGAACTCATCTAGGCGAGCCATTTGACTACATAACGTTTGTTCCAAAGTTGCATTTTGTTGTTGCGAAGCTCTGGCCAAAGCAGTTTCCACTCGTGTAGAAATAGGTGCTTCTTGTCTTAATCTAGTTACTTCGCTACGTAACTTTCTTAGTTCTTCTCGTTGAACTTGAATTACTTCAGACATTGAATCCACTTGATTTAACAATTCAAGAGTATTTAATTCGTTTACTGTCCAACTATTTTCCGCATTCTTCTCAGTGCGTTTCGTCTGCTTCGATTCCTCTTTTACCTTCTTCCTTTTCTCTTCTTCGTTCGTGAGTTCGTCAGCATCCTGCATCGTATGCCTCACATCTTGCAATAATACCATTGGAATATTAAGCCAGTCTTCATCGGTAGGCTCTGGCTTAGTTTCTGCTTCCACTTCTTCATCTTTCGAAAGAGATAAAATTTCCCTTACTTCTCTGGATGGGCTGCTACCACTACTAGCAGGTGCTTGTTCTTCTAACTCGTTCGTCGCTAATGGCGGTTCGGTCGCATTTAAAGCTTGCGCTGCTTGTGCAAGTGAGGGACTGGCAGATAGCACTTTATCCATTTCTGGACTACTAGGACGAGAATCTAATTCGTTATTTTCTTTTTTTGCTGGCGAACTGAAGGCGTCAGGTGTCATTAGATTTAAGCCAGTGTTATGATTCGTTGCTGTTTCGATCGTGGCAGATAACGAACGATCTTCTTCACAATTTTCTTCTGAAATTCCATTATGATTAACAGTTCCCATTTCTGGCAATTCTTCGGAATAGTCCAACGAATTATGCGTCGATGTGTCCATCAGACAGTTGCCACTCATTTGCGAAGCAGGCTTAAAAGCGATATGACACTCTTGTAGCGACTTTGGTTGAACTAGATACATCGTGATAACAAGTTGTTCTTCGCTTTCTTCATCACAAGGATTTAGATCTTCTAATTCGCCATTGGGGCGTACTTTACGTAAACCAGCGTCGATGATTCCGAAACTTAGTATTGGATATGGTAGAAGGAACTCTGATATCGTATTCACTGATGCTAACGCTTCCCCATTATCTTTTGTTATACTTAATATATATAAAACTTTATTGTATATATCTGATAATAAGAGATAGCCAGCGCTAAGATCTAAACCTGCTTTTAGTACTGGTAATTTACCAGTAGAAGGTGTCGGAGCAAACGTAATCGTTTGTAAACAAGACCACAATTCACAGGACCAAACTTTTAATTCTGTGTTATTGTCGCATCCAGTTATGGCGAACCTCCAAAACTGAACACTAGAGAACAGAAAAAATTTACAATGATCATCAATTTTAAGAATGAAGAAGATCTAGTGGCACGTGAAAGATTATTTACTCAGGATGGTAGGTTTTATGATCATCTAAGAAGAATAAGCACGAAATAGGTCTTCCATCGTGCGGTCTCCACTGATGTAAACAACGTGGTTGTATTTGATTAGGATGAGGATTACTATGCAAGTATACTTGAAAGAATTTCACTTCTCCATCAAAACTAGCAGTAGCTAAAGCTGTGCCATCCGGGCTGAATGTTGCTTCTACAATTGTGTCTGAATGTTGATCAATTTCCACCATTCCGCCGTTTTCCTTTACAGCTGGGTCATTTGCCTGTCATTTAGTCAAAAGTTGTATATTTTATTCATTTTGTATGCATTTTAAAATCTGTAAGTAAGGTATACATTCACCTCTATTGATCTGAATCTTGACGAAACAGTATTGACTGACCACAACTCTACTTTCGAACCTCGAGTTAGAACTAAAAGCTTTGAAATATCATCCCCATCTGATGGAACTTCTTCAGGAATATATGGGCACCATATCACACGATGACTCGTAACAGATACATCTTCTGCGTCAACTTGTAGTAACAAACTACATAACAATTCGGATGGTGTCGATTCAATGGAGTGTATGAAGAGATTTCCCAGATAATCAACACAGGCTAAAATTGCATTTGAGACATATGCAAAAGCCAGATCTTGTATAGCAGCTCGCATTCCTCTTAATAGAGCTCTTTGTTCTAGTTCTTTATATACAACTCTGACCATACCACCTCCGTTACCGACTAAACAACATTATGTTTATATATTAGAAGGTAGTCAGCAAGCAGTAATTTAATATAAATTACCTTTTATACCATAAGCAAAATATTTGCCTGACATGTGAACAGCTAATAATTGGCCTAGGTAAAAGTTATGCGCCCATGTAAAATCTACAACATTTTTTAACTTCACCTTTGAACTACCATGATTGTGTCCTCCTGGTGAAGGAATGACTGTAATGTTATTGGTGAATAATTCAGCTGAATATTTGTCTTCTTGTCCTTTGAATTCCCTGAATATAAAATACATAATATATGACATGATATGTCCAAAATTATGAAAATAATTAACACTGGTTACTATTATAGATATATACGTTTAATACTAAATAAGTTAATTGCCATCTTTACTTTATGCTTCCATTTTATTGATATGATGAAGTATAAAGAACAAGTGAACATTTTTAAATATCGAACACTATTTTCAACAAGATAAACATACAATCAACCATATAAAAATGATTAATCAGAACTTGATCCTTTATCAGTGAAACGAAATGAAGAGCTTTCCGATAAGTACAAGTTCAAATTTGTACTTACACTATTTGATACATAACATGGTTTTCGCTATCTTCTCCTGTTTTAATCATTTTGTCAAAATTTATAAAGCCTCCTGGAAAAATACGATTAATAAAATTTCACCTACACAGCATGCCGGAATTCGAGCGATTCTAACCCCAGCCGGTGGCACGCCTGATAACGATATTTTATCAGCCTTACCCTTCAACCCTTCGTACATATATTTGGCAAATTGCAGCAAGCTTCTTCCCCTCAACGATACAACGCCTGCCTCAATAAATCGTAACCAAGTTATCGTTTCATTGATGCATGCGAATAACGTGCCTCATGGACGTACTTTCAACGAAATGAAATTATCAAAAAACTGCTCAAATGTCAGGCGGCCATCATCAACTGCTTCCCACCACGCCAGTTCCCAATTTTCCTACCACTTCTTAACCTACCAATCCCAACGTTTCCAACTTGCCACCACGTCCTACCACTACTAGAAGAGAGAAAATCGGAGTTTATATTTCTGGTTTGGCCGGCGGCGAATCACTTGCTCAGCTAACTTCCGTAAGTGGGGATACTGTAATAGTGTGCGTGATAATCCCGTATGTTCACGTAAAAAATGTTGAATACTTGTGAAGCCCCAGAAATCTCTTACACTTACAATTACAAATTGATTTGTGCTAACATTATTTATTTCTCAAAAATTCAGGCCGCTTCAATCACTGTTGACGATATACAATAATTAAAAGTATTATATTCTTCCATTAATAAATTTTAAATAATTTGAACATCGTAAAAGAATGTATTTAAATACTACATTTGTTATAAAAATAAATTTTATTAAATATTGTTGAAGCACTTAATGGTTAATAAAATAATTAACGAAACAGAAAGGAAAACAAAACAGCTAGTTTTGCCGCTTAACGTCTGCATGATGCCTGTTTCATATTGATACTTTGCATGAGTGGATCACTAAATAAAACCTCTGATGTTTTCTTCGAATTTTTTATTCAATTTATACGATACGTGGCATTTTTCATTGTTTCTGTAATCATTAACGAGTAATATTCAATTCTTTGGTCATTAAGACATTTTTATTTTAGACATCGCTGAAAATAACAACGTCGTTTTTTGAACTTATTGGTATCCACTATGACTTACGGAGCGCGCTTAGTAAAAAGAAAAGAAAGGGAATAATTGACGTACGCTATTGTCAATCTTAATTACTTGGTAGCTTTATATACAGAGTGCTTCATTTAAAGATAAATATATTTAGGATGAAGAATCGCGGCGATATCCAGGATAATATCGTGATTCCAATTATCAATAGCATTTTGACTCATTTTTGTGTTCACCGATTCTCGATTCTTCGCTATCTTCGAATCTTATTAATTCATATTTCAAAATGGATCACCCTGTACTGTGTATACTATATAGAATAGAAGTATTTCTTCTTGAAGAAATCGATATTTCGCGTCGTTAAAAATTTCGTTTCAAATCGCAGGGATATACTTCTTCTCGTGGATTCTCTGCTTTGTTCCTTTTTTTTATTTTTAGGTCTGTTCCTTACATTATACAATGACAAGCGCACTGAGATACTGCGGCAATCCAATCGAAAAACAATTTTTGTAATTAGTGTGCCGAGGCTCGTAATGAAGGAGCACGATGATACCTCTGCTCGGGTATCCCAGATCATTGTCTTTTTATATTTACGAATTGATAATTTTGTCGTACCTTCTTTGTTCGATTTCTAACGAATTACGATTTAACGATCAAGACTATCATTTGTATCATTACATATACATACATAAGCGTAATATTCCGATTCATCTAACGAGGGTAATTAGTATCGTATTATAGTCTATCGTAGAATCGCTAAGAGAAGTAATACTTAAATACGCGTATATAACAACTGTAAAGGGAAAACGATCATTATTTGCACGACGAAAGAGTCGTATAATTCTTAATAAAAATTGGATTGAGAAAATATACACGCATAAAAGTATTGACTAGTTAAACGCTTGTCTTTAGAACGTTTTTTCAACGAAATTCGTCGGCGATATTTTGTATTATGTAACAATAAATATACATATGTTTAATTTGGCAAAGACTATAAAGAGTAAAAGGAAGATACAGAATAAAATTGAACGAATTCCGAGAAAAAATCGTATCTCGCTGAAATCGCTTAAATTGAAGCATTACGGGAAGCTAATGGTCGTCACTGCTCCAAGTTAAAATTTAGGATCATTTTGTACGATGGTCCCTGCGGGATGTTATTTTACGTTACGTTTTCGTTCATACTATTCATACAAAAGCATGAAACACGCGTTACGAGAGACGAAATAGTACATACGTGTTAAAGAGGTGTCTGACTCGATACTGACTTATAAAAATTTATTATTTCATCTTTTACTTTTACAAATCGATCGAAGCACTCTACTCAATAATATTGCTGCGACCATCTTCTTGTGAAAATGCGGCAAAACTCGTTATCGATTATATTTCTCTTCTTCTTCTTCTTTTTCTTCGAATTGACATTTCGGGATAATGAGAAAAGAAATATCAAGCGCAGCGAAACAAATAGAAAAAGATCACTTGTATCAAATGCATCGGACGGAAGATTTTTAAAATGCCATTCGAGGAATAATAAAAAAAGTTTCTACAAATGATGGATTGATAATCTTAGGCTAGTATTCAGAGTCGTTATTTATATTTAAGATCGACTTAAGCATTTGCCTAAGTCCCTGTTTCCTGTACAAGACAGGGACTGGAAACATGGGATAGACAGGGATAGCAAATGCTTAAGACGATCTTAAGAATAAGCAACGACTCAAAATATCGCCCTTAGCAGCGTAACTGTTGATTTACACTCATACATATGATTTCAATCCTCAATTCTTGTCTGTGTTTTCGATAGTGAAGAGCACATAATAAATAGTGGGGAGAGAGAGAAAAACGGAAAGTATCTCAGAGTAGTAGCAAGGCTATGGATATGAAAAAATACACGAGAATCTTTATGCAAGTGATGAGAAAATATATACTAATATAGTTAGTAAAATTCTACGAAAGTTTCTGTAAATTCCATACCACAATACTGATCATCGTATTTCACACGTTGGCTGAATCGATTTTGATTAAACTTCTTAACGTCTACTTTTGTTTCCTACTTATCTAATAACAATGTAATGCTAACAGTAAGTATACGTGATTCACTTCTCTATGTCTTATGTTAGTAACACGCAACGCATTGATATGCGCGCGATTACGAAAGCATTCACTTTGTTAATAAATGTACTTGATTAAAGAGTGGCTAACGTATAGAAGGTAATGATAAATTAAGAAGCTTATCGAATTAATGATCGTGCAACTATTGCACCAAGTAACAAGCGATATATACGAAAGTTCAACAATACGGGTCAAGTAAATGCTACAACTTTTTAGCGATATTCTTGTTTACTGATATGCTTACGATATATTGTTTATTATACATCGAAGAAATAAATAAATTTGAAAAAATAAATAAATAAATAAATAAATAAGTAAGTAAAATAAAAACCAATCGACCATGATTTACGTCTAAACAGTAATTACGACTAAGCTTCCGTACAAAGATTCTAATTTTAAAAAGAGAAAGTAGATCTTTGATTGTTGGACGGAGTCGTGCAAAAAAGAAGAGAGATCTGGATAATCGTTTTATCAATATTTACTTCGACAAGTTTCTTCTATTAATATAAAAATTAAGTTGCAAAATGATGTTGCAAAACTGATCGGGCATACACAGATCGTAAAAGAAAGTAAATATAATACAATACATAAAATAATATACACGTAGTAGAAACTATGTTCATCGTTTAGTAAATATAAAACTAAATTTTATATACTTCTCAACTGCAACAATATTATTTATATGAGATCTGTTAATCCTTAGGTCTTTTGAATATAGCTTAATATATTTTATAGAGGAAACGAAATATTTACGATACTGTATTGGACATTGCACGCGAAGAAACAATGATTAAACGTAATCGTTAAATAGTATATACCTAAATACCGTTACTTATGATATTGTTTTCTCTTTTGCATGATACCGTACAATCCGTCGTATCGGTATTACTTTAATTACGCGACAAATTGCGATAGAACTGGTTCATACTTGCTCGCATACTTAAAGCGGTAGGCTCAAGCCACAGATTCGCGAGGCAACGGAAATGTATACGACATTCGTTGGCTTCTCAGCGTGGTAAATGTGTATACAAAAGAATCAAAATTTCGGTTTGAAGCACCAACGATTAACGAGCCTACCGCTTGGTACCTAACTCTAGAGACGAATGGTGCCTTGTTATTATTCTCAAAAATACTGTACACAAGAATACCTAAGTTATGTCGAAGTTCGTTCCGCTCATACAATTAGACGACCGCTAAAGCTGTGCTGAGTACGAACCGATGCGTTTCCGTCCCACTTTTGTGTAATCGAAAGAAAACGGATGTAATCATATCGAGACTATTCACTTTCTTTGATTAGAAAATGAAACCCGAGATGTTTATTTCGACTGCTCGGATTCATTAGTTGGTAACTACGAAGTTCACCTCCTTAAGAAACGGAAGAAACCTCGGCCCTTTTCCGGTGCAGGTGCCATTAGCATAGGTACTTGATTTTTATGCGTTATGTGAATCTGAAACAATGAAAGAAATGCAGTTGGTTTTACTAGTACAAAATGGTTTACGATATTGATGAAAATTGAAAATTCGTTTTAATCCCAATTAAATTGAATGTTTAAAAAGATCAGCTTACCGTGCATGGGCCTTGCATCCACGGTTCGCCATCGATTTGCATCGGAAAGCGTTTAGTGGTGGTGATAGTGACACTGCTGCACTGAGCCAATCTCCTACCGGAATGACGAAGTCCCGTTTTCACTTGACCCATATGTAAACAGTTCTCCAAACCGATCACCTCTATGAGATTGTCACCAATATCTATAAATTTATCGGTTATCATTCGTTTAATCTTTTGACAATTAATGGAACGTCACGTCGTCCTTGTTTATATTACTTGCCTTGTATCGCGGCTGTGAGATCAACGGAGTTAAAGCTACTGGTACTGAGTTCTTTATCCGGCCGTTTCTTTCGTTTACCGAGCCGATGCCTCGTATGGTGTTCACCCCAGAGATTGGAACCTCCGTGAGTGAAAGGAATGTTTAATAAGGCGACACCTTGAAGAGAAGGTCCGTGCGCTAAGTCTAACGGGGTTCCGTCGCACTGTAAATAAAATATCATCAACATTACCATTAAACAAACGAACGTAATTAAAATATTAAATGTATACATACGATAATCTCTAGATCTTCGTGAAGATTCTTACAACTGGCAGCGAATTGTTCCGTGGTCGCATATTCGAAGTACCAAAGCTTATTTTTCATTCTGCTGTTGAACTTTTCAGGATTCTTTTCCCTTTCCATGTGAAATTTCACGCAAATGGCTGCGTCCACACCCACCGAAAAGTAATTGTTAATGATATTGTACGGTATAGTGTCTTGACTCGACTTAGATTTTTTCTCGTCCTTCTGATCGAGAACGTCTATTTGCCAACGATCCATCATTACTGGCGTTGCTTTTTCTATTTTCTGCAAATTTTTTCATTTTTTTAAACACATATATTAACAAGAATATTATTAAGCAAATCGATTTGAATTACGTACCTTGAGAACCTTGTATATAGCTTCCCCTTCGTAACCACCACCCCATCGTAAACACCTTGCAAGATCGTTTCCAGTGCCCAATGGTATGACGCCCACAGCTGGTTGCCGTTCGAATTGTACGCGATCTAAACATGCAAAAATCTGTTCATTAATTGATCCTTCGGGAGTAGCGTTAACATATCGTTTAAATGTATGTACCCATCGTTTCTAAAATCCAGCCGACGGTACCGTCACCGCCGCAGCAGATCACCTTAAAGGTCTCCACGTCCTTGAACATTTGCAAACCCTGCATAGGTCCGCCCACGGCCAAGTTATGAACTTGGCGCGGGTTCAAAATGTATTGGAACTTCCTCAGCATGCGTTCGCCTTGCCTACCGCCAGATTTCGGGTTTATGAACACGAGCAACGGTATCGTACCGGGGGGCGGTGTAATTTGGAAAGACATGGCTGGTTGTTGATTGCCGCCACCAGAAGATAGAAACCCACACTATTAACAGACCGTTAAATTCTGTATTAGGTTCCGTTTGACTACTGTTTAATTATTCCCTTTGGCGTTTGCCAAGTTACTTACCAAGTTTGTGGATGAGGAATCCTGACCGTGTTTACTTCCCCTTTTACTATCCCGGGACAATGATCTTTGTCTGTCCAAGACAACCGGACAGATCGCCGTAGGCGGTAGGATATGGATCGCGTACTCGCCGAGCGTGCAATCCGCTCTGACTTGAGACACGCATTTGTTATGCAACTGTAAAGTCGTTGCAACTGTTGAAAGCATGCACTCAAAGCAGCGCGTTTTCGAATTTATCTAAACTGATTTTAATTAATCAATTAAAAAAAGGAAAAGAAAAACCGTAAAACTTGAAAGATTGATATTAGAACATAGACATAAGTAATTTTTTCACTCCATATGTGTATTTGCGACTTTTTTTCTTTTCTCTCCATATTCTTTGACTTGTGAACTCAAATACGAATACGCAAAAGTTCTCGACGATCATAGTTTTCTATCAACATTTTCACCTTTCTCAGAGATTCGTTATAAAAAGATTACTCACGGTCAATTGACACCATCTGCAATGTAGACCAGTGATACCGTTGTAACTTTTGATGGTCTTCCTACACTTGGAACATTTCCCATGGCAATTCCCCTCGACCCAATGGTGAGCCATCGTTTGAGATGTCTTTTTACTTTTCACATAAGTGGCTATGCAAGAGGCTGGTGCTCTTTGAACACATCTCTCGTGAACCGTATACTTGCAGACTGTAGATGAAAGAGAAAATAAATCATTCGATACAAAAAAGAAGACTCATTAATACCCTACTCATTTTTTTTTTTTTACTAAACATCGGAAATTATATAATCTACGAAAACCGTCCTACTGTTGCGGAACAAAAGTAGAGAGAAATAAAAAGATATAAGAATATCCCGCCGGATGACTCATTTTGTAACGCGTGCGAAGAAAGAACGCGACAGTAAAGAGAAAGCGATTCTTCATGATACTTACAAACACAGCAAAGACCTTTTTTGCCGAGACCGACTAGCATATTCAAGCAAAGATTACAGTAAGCGGGCTTGCTAAAATGTTTTAGTCTCCAGAGATGATTCCCATCTTCCTTCACGTGAGAATCAAGGCCCAAAAGCACTAACAACGGGATGGTCGTCAAGCCACCTCTTTTCCATTCCTCCAACGATACGGTACCGTCGGCATCATAGTCTATTTCTACCATCATATCTTGAAGTATCTATAAATATCGAGGATTTAGATTTAAATAATAATCATCAATTTGCTATCTCTATTGTATATATAAATAAGTAAGCTTCGTGTTTTATACATATATCATTTATTTTACTGTATTACATATTGATGTCAAATACTTTTGGAGACTCATACCAATATATCGCGTCATCAAGGCTGGTTTATTTTTGTTCGATTATTTTGAAAACATCGTGAAAATTATTTTCTAATACGAGGCGCATGACTAGGCACCGAGTAAAGGAATGATATACATTTATCAATCAATCAATATAATCCAACTCACCGGTTTCAATTCTGTAACGTCCCATCCGAGATATTCGGCGACGTTCATCATCTGATTGACAATGCAGTCCATTTCCTAGGAACGTGTTATAATGTGGTGTTAAGCACAGAGATACGAGATACGATGCAATCAGTGCAATTGCATCTCATTGCCAGGCTAGTACTATATCGTCATATATCTTACTATTACTATTATCGTTAATAATCATCTGATTATTGTTATTAGTTGCCCCAATTTGTCAATGTAATTTAATTCAATTTCAATCGTTTGAATGTAGATTGGTTTTACCGTAAGAAAGAAAATGAAAATCAGATAATTTAGTATACGTCTATAAAATTTAGGATAAGGACATTATAATTTCATTAAAGTACATGAGAACATAATTTACTAATACATTAGGATTCGTAGCAAGGCACAAAATAATAATTAACAATTAATTGCAAAGGTAATCGGAGATCGCGAGTAAAAATGTCTAAGATTTCTTTCAACGATCATCATAATTAGCACCCAGAAAGAAAAGTGGTAACTCTTTTTTTACTTACATTGGTATCGAGAACACCATTCCCATCTGTATCGTATAGCCGGAACATGACTGCGAAAAAAGAAATGAATTAATGAGCGTTGAAATTGGTGTGCAACAAGTTGCTCTAGATGTGCGAATTCAAGAGCAAGTGCAGCCGACGCGTCGAGGGAATGGCTACTAGGTTCATGTATATAAAACGTCGTTTTATTTTTCAAGTTCGAATTTTTCGGCCAGAGGTCATTTATCATAGTTTCTCCCCTCATCCACCGTTTTGAATTAAAATGGAGATGAGATAATTTGGTGTACGTAAACAAGATTTATAGTAAAGTACTTGCAATTTCATTAGTTTACATTGCATTATATATTGTGATTCTTTACAGGATATAAACAATAATTAAAAATGGACTAATTATTATAAGTTTCAAAGATTGAGAGTAAAGATGTTGCAGTGAGTAGATGATGAAAGAAATCTTTATCTAAAATGCATTGTTTTAATTAACTCCGATACACGTTCTATTTACCATAAAAAACCGTAGTTTAGATATTTTAATTAGCTTCGATCGATATGGGAAGTACAATTACTTACACTCTAATTTATCTTCTGGCCTGCCAGCCTCCAGAAGGGAAAGATAGCATACGATATCCTTCAGGCTGACTTTAACCGAGTGAACGTCTATCGTGCTCTGCTTTCTGACGAGGTGTCTTATCTCTGTAAATTGAAGAACAACATATATTTTAATTTCTATTTATTTTTTTTATTAATCTGTTAGTGAAATTGTCGTAATTCTGAAAAGCTTTACGACATATTTTCCCATGCTAGACTAGAATTGTTACTAGAGTTATTGTATATTCTTTTTGATTGCATTTGCATAAATATAAGAAATCTGTTCACAAGTATAATGTAGGGTAGCGAATGTTTGGTGAATATTTATTACATTACGGTAGAGCCATGACGTTGTTTTCGTGTGGAAAACCGGTTGGAGTGGCAAACGGCCACTGTAAACTTCCGAAAAACAAAAGATAGTAGTCGAAGAACTGTTGAACAGTCAGTCGATCGCGTCGTATGAAACAGCGTCGTTTACAGAGTATTGTAGCATTTGATACCATTTTATGTAATGATTCATTTATTAAAGTTTTCTTATTCAGTTCCTGCTTTAATTGGACCCTCGTTTCCTCTTAATACGCTCATAAAAATCCCACTATAATATCTATAAACATATACATTTTCCTATTTTTATTGACTGCGTGTCGTTTACCAAGAAAGGTCGCAAAGATTTCTCAGAAACGCAGCGAAGTCTGAAGCTCGGACATTATTTTTAGAATAAAACGAAACGGCTTTCGTCAGCCAGGTCTAAGAGCTTCGACAAGGAACCTGTTGCTTCCCACAGGGATTTAAGAGCCAAAGTATCGATGCATGCGCGAGTATACCCACTCTAATTATAACGATCGAGTGTTGCATTTGTGTGGTCGCTTTTCATAGGCCCCTCCCCCGCGATGAGTATTCTTGAAACGATATATATTTCTAATAATTTTCCATGACACGAAAGTCCACTGTCAAATGATCCCACCTAAGAGCTTTTTAAAAAATAATAAAATGAAGAAATCTCTAAAAGAAATATTTGTTTAGGAGCTAAGAGACATATTACGCGAGTCTACGTTTACGTAGTATCTTACATTCTTGTAAAAACAGCTTAGAATCGGAGATGAAACAAACTTTCGCGACATCGATATCCTTCATGAACTTTCCCCTTGCGATTTTACGAGTCCCTAGGCCCTAGACGCTTGACCACATGAGATATCTATGTTAAGGAGGAAAGGAAAAGAAAAAAAGGGGAAAGTAGCCGGTCACGAGGGAAATAAACTCGCTCGGTCAATCGTGGAAGGGGAACGATTTATCTTTGGTACGCGCAACAACGTTGAAACAAATTCATCTACTATTCTATTACTCTCCTGCCGTCCATTTTACCCTTGTCTGTGATTCCTCGATAACGACGACAACGAACACGCGATTTATCTCCCAGCGATTCCAAATGACATGACGCGTGGCACACGTACGGACCGCGAAAACCGATTCAGTTATCCTTGAAACATCATTCTGATGATCGTCTCCCTTGAGGAACCACTTCACCAATTTCATTCGTTATCCTGCGTATCCACTTATATCATAATTATCCGTAGCGTCTCATCATTACATACGTACCTATACTTGTATATACGTACATAATATATGTGATACATATTTTAAAATGTATGATAGAACGAGACGTTCTAAGAATGCTAATGAGCAAATGAAAATTTATAATACTTCAGTGAATAATCAAAGAGAAGTCTCTTATGTCAGTTTATCTTGAATGAATCTGGTTTACAATTTATATTCGCTTCCCTTTATTTTGACAGATGAAAACTTACATAAAATCGCAACTGTTCTAATCATTGGAATAATTTCTCGAATTCATACGATGTCAAATTTTGATCTGAATAATTGGCAATTTTAAAGAACGCTCAATTGTCACTGAAATTATTACATGAAAATCGAGTCCAGTTTCATCGTCTATCATGAAATACAATTTTACTGGAATTATTCATGGTATATTGCATGATTTTTTATGTGATTACGATTATATAATTTATTTAATAATTTAATTAAATCTTTCAATTGAAATAGTTTCTCTAAATTATTAATTTGGAGTATTTGTCAAACCTTTTGATAAATAATAAGTACTTGGAAATGTTCTAGGACACTGTTAAAAATTCTTACATTACAAAATATTGTTGAAACTATTCTTTGCAATGTCATGTGATAAAGATAATTATGGTAAAAAGATAATTCCATTTGTCAATAGCTTCCAGCAACTAGATACAATGGAGTTCTCACAATCAGTAAATATTGATATTAAGCGTATGCAATTAAATGCTGCGAGCTTTGTGCCTTGATAAAATTAGAGAGCAAGCGCATTCACTGCACTGCGACAACGCAAACTTGTAATTTACGCTAGCATTCGTGGAAGACAAATAGAGGCCCGCGCTAGTTAGATTGATTATTCTTTACCCCCCACATAAATTCGTAGTTTACTGGAACGATAGACAAATTGAGTACATAAACTATTAACATAATTAAACATATTTCGTTTTGCTCAACTTTGAATTTTTCCAATTAAGATCATAGATCATTTATCATGTTTCGTTTCATCATCCACTATCATGAGTTAAAGAGAAATTAAAATAATTTGGTATACGTCAGTACAGTCTTATTTGAGTAGAAGTACAACGTTATTAGCTAGTATGATAACTGAAGTATTGATGGATTTAGTATAATAGTTCATACCAGAAATTACGTCAATTTATTTTTGTCAAGAAAAAAAAATCGAACATCGTAGCGTCTTTATTTTTGTTCTATAGGTTGCAGTTTGTTTAGGTATAATATATAAAATACTGTATTTAATAAATCATAAAACTCTAAACTTTAGTTTTTCGTTTTTAACGTTCATTTTTACTATGAATCTTCAATTATCCTTATATTCCAATTTTTAATACATCTGGGATAATTAAATTATTTAACTATTTAAGAGTTCAATAGAAAATTTTAATCCGCTGTGTTCGAAAAAAATTTCATGCAAGCCGACCTGATAGTTTGAAAAGGGTGCCATTCGGCCATTCGAGCGACAAACGATTAATTCAATTGAAACCATCGGTGCTAGGTGGATGACACGATCGCGTAATGAATAAACGAACTGGACCAACTTATTTCGGGGAGATTTCATTTCGCCGTATGAATAGAAGTGACCACGCGCATTGTTTTTCGTTACGATTAATCCACGCCCACGATCGAATCGAGATACACTTCAGTAAAAGATTCTCGTTTAATAAAAGGTCTCCATTCCGGCCGTTCGTTCGATTGTAAAAACGGAAACAATTGGCAACTGCGAATATCGGTGATCCGCGAATCAACATGGAAATTCGTGATATTTAATTGAGAGTTGCCAATAAGATGTTTTATTTAGCAACAGAATTATT
>NW_017178472.1:1932466-1933497 GCF_001652005.2 Ceratina calcarata
ACCATAATTATAAAACAATTATTTATATAATCGCCATTGTACATTCGACTGTTTTCCTGTTACTTTTAAGAAATCAGATCTTCGCAGATAAGTATCATTTGTTTGACTAGACTGACGATTTTAATGCAAAATAAAACTAATAAAATATCAATTCAAGAAATGATAATTAATGACAATGTCCTTCAATTCTTTACTCATGATATGCATTTTGTTGTTGGTAATTGCTTGCATTTGATGCACTTTTGTTCACTATACGTATTTTTTATGATATTTACATACTCAATTTCGCTATAAATGCATAAAATCCGTGGTATACTTTTAACAGTGTAGCATTATTATAAAATGAAAATTTCTCATATTCTTCTTCACCTGCGTACCAAGAATATCCAACAAACGTATCCGATTGCTTCTCAACACCATCTTGGAGAACCAATGATTAACAAGCAACTTGATTCCACGGGTAAAGGGTGAAGAAACCATAGAACTAGGAGACAAGTTGAAGCCGCGTATAGTGTCAAGTAATCCCCTCGATCGAGATTATTATGTAAGTATATAACAGAAAATACGATGGATGGCACTTGTTGCTTCATGCGTGACTCGAAAGATACTGAGAAAGTATATCGAAACCGATTCGGTCGGTGGCGTAGCGACGTGTCTCACTCTTTATTTAATGTTATTTATACCGGATGATACCGGTTTACGTTATTTCGGGGATCGCACAAACACGCAAACTCATTTGCTAGTAGCGGGACAATCGAACGACAGAAATTATCTATATTTTCAACAGACTACACATGTCAGAGATGTCGGCTGATATGTTTACTGGTTCGGTGGATCAAAGTAAACGAAATAATATAAAGACTTCCGGAACGCATCCCTAAACTAAATTTAAATAGCATCAGATTTGTTTTTACGTGGATATTAGATGAGTTCCTTTCAATAAAAGTACAATACCAAAGTTATTACAGTTTTTGTATAAAATAACTGATACTATTCTTTTACAATATAACTGATACTTTTATATGAAATAA
>NW_017178472.1:1933985-1940159 GCF_001652005.2 Ceratina calcarata
TTTATATTAAACATTGCTTTCTTTAAACGTAACAGATATTCCTGTTTGCTTTTATTAATTTTTGTGAGAATTGCATTTCAGCTATAAAATGGATGTATAAAATTCGTAAAAATGTGTTTCAATCGAAACACTGATTAAATAATGTAAGGCCTTCTATTCTAGCGAAATCGCAACGTGTTCGCTATAAATAGAATATGCGGATGATGAATTTATAAGGAAATCGAAATTATAAATGTTAGGTGCAATGTACATGATAAAAGGAACGTTTACCTAAAATAGATTTTTAAATTGACGCCACGAATGTTTTAATTTGCACAAAACTACGCAATCTAATTATAAATCTTATTGATATACTCCAAATTATTTCATCATTATCATTATTAACAATCATTTAGACCTAGAAGTCCTTATCGATAATCGGCTATCTTTCGATGAACACACTACCTTAATTCTAACTAAAGGTCCTAGTAGTAGGTCTTAGAGTAATCAGCAATTTCACAGTAATACTGTAAAACGTTGCGATATTACGTTCAACCTACGGGGATAGAATTTGAATCCGAGTAGCCAGATCTTTTAGCAAAATCCATGGTTTAATTCCAGTCTCGTATCGCGGTTTAGCGTCCAGAGAATTGGGTGTATCGTTAAGGTGAGGCCAAAAATACGGGCGCGCCGTCAGGATAACCGAAGGAAACGGAGCGGCGACACGGAAATACCCTTTGCCGGATGGAATTTATGTCCGCTACGAGAATGGTGAGAATTTTCCGTGCCGAGAAAATCATGTTACGCCCGATGCGATAAGGAGAGGCTTCGTTCCTCGTCACCGATTTTTACGCTGTTGCATTATCCATGGTGATTCGGTGTTATATGATCGTAAATGCGGTTGAATTATAAAGCGATGAGATAGATCCACCGATAGTGAACAGTTTACTCCGATGGAATTGAGAGGATTTTCTAACACCTGACTCCTAGAATTTCTCTTTTGTTATTACGTATTCAGTCTTAATTATTGTATATTTCATTACACTTGCAACATCAAGCTTCTAAATTTGGAGGAATTTAAAAGAAGAACTATACAGTCACGTTGGCAAAGATGAAAAGAAACCGTCAAGAAGATTGGCTGATTTATGCAACCAGAATTGACCTTTAATAGATCCTGATACCGGAAATATTTATTAGACTTTGAAGCGTGATTTTGACGAGGCAGACTAAACTTTCGCTGCCTCCTAAGTCCACCAAAATAGACGTAAACAGGCGTTTTAAAATGACAGTTTGATCTTTGACGAAACGTAACCGAGCAATCGGAGGAGAATTAAAATTAACTGGTTGCGAAGTTGATCCGAATAAAGAAATCTGAAAGGCGATATTTCTGAAATACGACGAAGACTCGAGTTCTTCACGTTTCTTTAAACTTCGTTGTAATCTATGTTTTACGATCAAAACATTCATAATTAATTCTTCATTAGAGGCTCCATTCGAATATCTAATATCACATTAGTTTGTATGAAATGTTGTCTTTTTTAAAAAAAAGCAAATGTCCCGTTGAATATTGTGTATTTATTCAAGTAATAATTTATTAATTATTTTTACACATTTTTGAAAAAATAAGTAGTTCCATAATCCCAGATGTATTAATATCTAGATATTCTTCAGATAAAAAGTAAATGCTCTATACCAGGGATTCCCAGTGGAGTCGACAAAATTTTAAAGGGGGTCAATGATAATCAAGGAGTTGATTAGAGATCGATAGACGAATATGTTTATTGATATAAAGCTACATCGTGTAGTAAATAAGAAATCTTATGAAATAAATATAAGAAAAAATACATTAAAATATTTTAAAGATTAATGTACATTAGTTCGATAAAATTATGTTGCCATTTAAAAATATGTAAATGTACTTGATGAATTATTTGAAGGAAATATACATATGTTCGAAGAAAAGAACATTTCATATGCACCAGCCTGATAGGTCCAACTCAAACCGGACGTACATGGACCTTGAAGTACATAAATTGCACAATGCACTGCACACAAATTTTCGACGAAGCAATATTAAATACGAGTATAATAAAAAGGCTTATTTGTTTTGCACATAACATTTAACGATGCCGTTATACTCCAACAAATGCACATCTGATTTTTAGTACCGAACGATTCTGAAGTTTATTACTTCCCAATCGTAAAGTACGTAGATAAAATTCCAAAATATGGTAATGTAATATGCAATTTGTTAGAAAACACTAAATTATCTTCTACGTCCATCGACCTAAATTATTTCTTGCATTCTATATTCTATGTAATAATATACAGAGTGAATCAATAAGAAGTAATATGATTCCTTGGAAGCTTTCTATAGGATTAGCAAATATTATATTATTTTAAATGATTCACTCTGTATTTCTACATGAGTGTCTGGATTAGATAATCTATAAAAAGGAATATATAAAATGATTCATCAGAGCACAGAATTTAAATTGGTGAAAAAGCAAATGTAAATTGCATTAGAGCGTCGAATACTGAGATCTACGTACCTTCCAATTTCCCGTTGTTGACGAGCAGCGAATTGTTCGACTTCCTGGACGAATTTCGTGACATTTGGCTGTGACTGGGGCTGCTGTCAGTGCTCTTCTTCTCGATCACGTCGTTGCAGCTGTACGAGGTGTGCGGTATCGTGTATATAGGGTGGACGCTTCCTTGAAGCCCCCCGAACGAAACATGGAACAGGATACATATAGCTAAAGTGAGCGATCGGGTGACCGAAAGCTGTGAGTGGAGTGGGGATGATAGATCTTTCCGATTTATCACTGTTCCCGATTACTCTACTACCGCCTGCTGTTGGAGAGCCCGGTCTAATCATACTAGACACTCGCGGTGCGCTCTGGTCGCGTTTCTGATTTCTGATCGCCAGTTTCGCTTTTGTCCCCGATTCCGATCCATCGGATACACGAGCAGAGGTAAACCGACACTATACACTGGTCTGCGTGTTGTATTTCTCGAAACATCCGATATTTGCAAAACAGATGAGCCGAGTTACCGAATTTATCGTTAATCCCACGTTAAATGTTGGTCTATTTCTGATTGGAATTAAACGTAGCTATCAGTGATCGCTTTCCGCTTTTACCCATATAGAAATAATTTAAAATAATTCGAATATAATAAATTTACTCGAATGAAAATATAATATAACATAATAATGAAATAACAATAGAATATAAAAATAAAAATACTTTAAACAGAATTTGTATTATATAATTACTATTTTATATTAAAACGTTGAAGCAATTGCATATTAATAAAAAGTTAATTGGGTCAAAATAATTATTCTACATTGATTAAAATATTAATTGGTACTAAAGCAAATTACGGGCTGTTGAAAGAGATGGCTATCAATTTTTACTGTTTTTCGTATATTTCGTTTTAATAGACTTTTTTTTCAAGTTTGAAGTCGGGATATTAGCGACTGTTGAAATGCGTTTAATTGTCCGTGGAGTGATTGATAATTGTTCCAGCAAAAAAATTGGCACGTGCAAATGATATCATAAACATGTCTGATCACTTGAACGGTAAAGCTGCAACTGTATTTTCTTTTGTTTACGCTTGAATCTGACGGGAGAGCGGAGTGCACAGGAAATTTATTTTAACGAATCAGTGCACAACGAAATCGCTCGTTTTGTGAAGTCTCTATTCTCTCCTTTTTTTGCAGAGTCACTTCGATTACCATTCATTGTTTACGCGGACAGCACAATAGGATCCTCCTTGACGTGATCTCCTGCTTTGATGGGGATGAAAATTGACGCCCCACGTCGGACTTCGCGGCGAGATAAAAAAACGGCGAATGACACCAGTAGTCATTTACGGTGACCTAATTCACGTGATCGGTCGATCTTTCTTCATAACACAGTTCCGAAGCTCACGCGCCTACATCTGTTACTCTCTCAAATGACAATGTCAGGAATGTTCAAATACGCAATGTATCATTCGGCATTAAAGTAGGACGAGCACATAAACGAGACAGAATTGATGATTGTTCCAACCTGTCGTATTCTGTCGCATTTTAAGCCTCCGTTCCTCCTGTTTTCAATTGAAATTCGTTTTATGCCTGTCAAAATGATGTGCCATTGTGATAAACGAATACATAAATAACTAAAAGTTTTTGAAATCTTTTATTCAAACTTAAGAAACCGATTTCTATTCATCCGACAAAATAAATCTTTTTGTTCGAAATACGTTAAAATGGTACAAGATACAGATTAGTTACAAGAGAGTAAAATTGAAATGTATTTCTGTTAAGATTAGGTATTACAGGAGCATAAAAACAGCAGACGTATCTCTTCTCCTAAATGACAATAATGAAGACAAGCCACTTGGAAACTGCACTCATGTGACCTTAGATTAACGATTACACAGTTGCTAGTGTCGTAGTATTACGCTACTGTATAAAAAGAAGAATTGGCCAGTGTAAGTACATACGTACTTTAATTGCTCTGTGGCTCGGTTACATGGAGGAAGTTAATATTGCATAATGTCGCCATAAATTCGTGAAGGTAAAAGATGATTCCGCCTGGTTATCTACGCGCATATGTATGTACACGTATATATACATACATAACTAGGTATATCGCGTTTACACTGTAAATATGTATCTTTATCAAAGACCTAAATTTATCTTCCAAGGATATTCTAAACAGACCCTTGCATCGTGAATGTTTCAAGGATTATACGACCACGGGTAATTAAAGCAAAAATAACTTGCTCTTCCACTTTGGGAAATTACATAGATGGGAGCAGTGTCATAAAGTTTGAGAAGGCTGAAGTGAATAATAAATTGTATTAAATTGTTTGGAAGTAAAAGTTATATTGACGCAACATTGAATTCGATACTTTCGTACAATCAGTTTATACTTCAAATAAAAATATACTTTATACACATAATTAATAAGTTGGGTAACAGCCAATTGTTTGAAACGTAGCATAGAAGATTTACAAATAGTAGAATCGACGATTTTACGAATTTATTCAAGAAGTGAAAAAGTATTTGAGGAAAATTACATTTCATTTTACGTGGACCAATCTGATAGTTAACAGTTTTCGAGATACGTTTTGGGAAAGGCGATGGTTCATACACAGCGAAGGTATGTTACCTGTCCGTCCTCTGGCTTCGCTTTCAGTTCTATGGTGTCCCAGAGCTTGCAACTTCTCTGTAAGGCCATGAATTTTCTCGGCCAGAGAAGATCCACCGTGACTCTCCGTCATTGTTCCACCAGATAAACTAGTGCTGTTCACGTTACTACTGGATGTTGTGTGAGATGTAATCGCGGCACAAGCGGTTGTCGATGACATCGCAGCCATTTCCTAGAAAATGTAGTAACATTCACGTTATGCATCATTATTCTTTACGATAACAAGTTTCAGTTTAAACGAGAACGGAATATGTTTACATTTCCAATCTGTCCATAATACAAGATTAAATATAATCGATTCATATGGAAATGTGTACAGTTTTTCATTGAATGTCCAACGAAGGATTATATCTGTGGCTTGGTACAAAATGTGCCAACATATTTTTGCAAACATTTATTAAACTCGATATCGAATTGGTAAATCCTTTATAAAATAGTCAACATGAAGAATGACAATTTCAATTATGAATTACTATAATGGCATTTGTCATGACAATATTTTTCATAAAATAAATTGGTCAGACGAATAGTCCAACATTTGTAAAACAAAATATGTGTTTAAATGCTAATATCTCAACTTCATAAATATTGACAGTGGTATGTACTTTTTACATCAAGCTACAGATGTATGCTACGTAATATGTATATGCATGTATTATGTACAGAATTTCCTTCCTTTGAAGAAGGTAAACTACAAAAAGAAATTGTTACGAAAAATTTTTAATGAAAATCCGTTGGATTGCTGTGATAGAAGCACGTACCTTAAGAGTTTTCCCATCGATCCCACGCGGTGGTTTTTTTATAAACGAGAGGAAAAGATGCCGCGAAAGTTCGTCGGGAGTTGCTACTTCGAGATAGGTATCCAGAAATTTCCGAAATCCCTCGTAATCAATGTCCTGAAACAAGTATAATATTTTATAAATTCAATTGTGATCCACAAAAATTATATTTTAATTAGAATTTGTCAAGCTGACATGTTATGTTTGTAAAATTT
>NW_017178472.1:1940294-1950577 GCF_001652005.2 Ceratina calcarata
CAGACATTGCAATACAAAGTTATATATTTATTTATAGTTATATAATATATTATTTCGATAAACACCATCAAGTAGAAAGTACATTTTCATTTACTAGAGCAGAAATAGTTTAGTGGTGCAAATAATATGCATGAAGATCCGATAATGATCAGCTTGTAATCACTAAGACGGGATTGTTTGTAATAGCACTGACCAATCTGGATCAGCAATTATTGTGCGCGGATTATGCGGTGATCTAATTCCTGTTAAGCATAAGATTCCCTGATACAAAGGCGAATCGGCTCGCAGGATAAAATGAGATCTACTCTTCTTGCTTCAATGGTCACATAAACTATTAAAATATCGTTTTGTGTATCAAATTTATATTCTCTCGTCGAAAATCATTTATTACATTTTATCTCATTATAACACCATGTTTGACAAGAATGTCTGCTGTGTTTTACATAAACCACGCTAACATTTCCGGTTAAGAAAAATCACTTTCCCGAGTACCCGTTTGAAAATCGTTTTTCGAGAAGATTTCAATTGCAATCGGTTAGTCTTAATGCAATCGTGCTTCGCACGACGAAGAGTCTGATGAAAGACTTTGAATGCTCGCCGTGAACGAAATTAAATTTCACCAATTAAAAGCGGCTCGAGCATCTGTTCAGCGGACTAATTCCTCTAATTGGTTCGACATTATCCCGTTACCGACCTGTTGATTGAAAGAGCATGCACAATGTATGCGACAAGGCTTACACATTTAAAAGTGCATACATAGATACATACATGTAATCAGTTGAACACCGATTCGTTCAACCGAAATTATTCAATAATCACTCGGTGCATAATATTCACGGTGATAAATAATGTGTTTATTTGAACGAATAATAATAAACGGAGATGTTAAACATATCTCCCTGACTTAAATTAGATATTTTTGAAATAGAATGCTTAAACACGCGGTAATTGGGTTCTCATGCTTGCTCGTTAATTAATTGACTTTCGACTCGTACCGTTTTCTCTCGCAGGCACGCGACACACGCGAGATGTTTAACATAATCGATATTCATAGGTACTTTCAAGCAAATTCGTGCGAAACTAATTAACATTCATTATTCGTCATGTTCATGAATATCAATTAAAATCATGCCTTTTCCTTCTACCAGAGAATTTACTGAACATTCACGTCTAATGCGTGTTTCATATTACAAATGATTAATCAGCATGCTCCTTTATCCATTACTATAATTCCTTTAAAAACTGTTGTATGAACAACATTTATTTTTGCACATACTTCGTTTCTATTGATCCTTTAATACTGTACATTCTGTACAATGTAATGAAACGAAGTATGACTGCAACAGTTATTCGTACTTAAGATTGTATGAGTCGTAAGATCTCTACCAAAAGTTTAAGGCATGCAATAAAAAGCTGTGTCCAATATCTGAAGCAATGAACTTTTAGGAAAAATGGTATTTACGGAGGAGTCAGGTTTATAAAGTTGTTCGACCTGTTTTCCTCGGACATAAGGAATTTTTAACGCATAATTTTTAATATTCTAATACATGGTTTGAGCATTTTTTTACGTGACTCGCAATTGTCTACATACTCTACATCGTCTATATGTCCTACAATTCTTACTTTTACTTACTTTTTATTGTAAGTCTTAAATAATAGCTTCTAAATTAACATTGTTTCAATTTTAAAATATTCTTAAATCATGTATTAAGAATTATACAAAATTGCAAATTTCTGTCATTGTTTCATTCATATTTTCTAATAGATGAAATCAAAATTTTGTCATTCGACATAAAAATTCAAGATGTAATAACTTTTTTAATAGACTCGCAAAATGTCTAGAATTTTGTGCAGTGTTTTATTAATGTAATATGTTAAAGCTTGGATGCTTTGTCATTGTTTTTATGTAAGGGTTCATACAACCTTAATGTTTAAGATTTAATATTGCATTACTTCCATCTCTTATAACGTATTTATAAGTAAAAAACAGAATGAATTCAATTCAAAACGAGACGCTATGACATAGGCTTAAAAAATCCTCTAGATTTCCAATGCGTACAAGAGACGAAGCGAACACCTATTTACACCTACGACCTAAGTGCAGAGTGTACTCTGACGAGTCAGAACTACCTACGCGAAATGATTTGAAATGCGTACAATCAGCATTTGTGATATTGCATCATGATTCAAGGTAGCATGGCGTTTAAGCGAAAGGGTACGACTGATCTCAGCCGCCGCTTTCTAATTACTCAACGAGTTAATGAGGAAACAAGCCTGAAGCTAGCTACGAGCTATGAGTCGCTAACGACCAACCCAGTTTCGCGTTTTATTTGAACAGACCGACGACGTTTATCGACGTCCTCAGTCTCCGTCTACTTCCATCATATCCTTGTGTCGTATCACCGTTGCGTAACATCGTTGCTTGTTAGTTTTTCAATGAAAAATGAATTCAAAAGTTAATCTCTTCTCATATTTGTTCAGCTCACTCTATATATAAAAAGACGAAATTAGCATCGCATGCATTTTAGAAGAAATAAGGAAGAGCTTGATCGTAGATGTGTTTGATCATTGGCTCTGTATGTTTTGTTTTATTCTAATCTGTTCTGTAGGACAAGACCATTTGCGAGCGTATGACTTCCAAACGCGTAGATTCAATGAAAGTTGATTCAGGTAAAGATTTAAATCCGATTATTTAACTTAAATCCAGTTCCAACATATATAATTATTAATTTGAAATATTTATCGTTATTAATAATAAATACTTAAGAATGGCCTAAGGCTTATGAACTGAGCTATGCAATGGTTGTCTGTTCACAATGATACCCAATGGTGATTCGATACGAAGGTACGCTACGGCTGATAACGCTTTAGGACTTTCGCAAAGCGAAAGGGTGCTGTTGCTCGCGAGGTTACCGAACTAATCCAATGCGTCTTCAACCACGGAATAGCATCGAAAGAAAGTAGTTTCAGCTTCATTGCCTGGTGGAATATCTCTAAATTGAGAGTGTAACGCCGTTTCAACCGAGGGAAGTCTGTATAAAAATTCTTGATGCCTCGTAAAATCCGCCTCAAAGCGTTGCTCACAGATTGAAAATTCAACGATCCGATCGGTTTACGCCTCGTACCGTTTTATAGGTTCAGCAGTGTACGCCACGGCGATTGTTTACTTGGAAAAGAGAGATTAGTACGACACGAACAAAAAGCGAGATCGTCGTTTTAATGCTTCGAAGACAGATGCACGTAGAATCATGTTGAATCGTAATTAGAACGTCGCTTTGTACAGATTCGATGAATTACAGTGCTTCTACTTATATTCATTACAATTTTCGAGTAATAAGACATTCTCATCTTAAGCTCATTTCATTAACGAATACATATTTGGAAAACTAAACGCGACTTACAAAATTTGGAGTATACAACATGTTGTGGCTTCCGTATCCGAAGTTCCATGAAGAATTTTCATGACGCAAACAAGACCGTCAATGTGGTCGATTACTAGCGTTCCTTACTTAAAACAGCCGATTTAAACCCGCCGTAACTTTAACTAACAATTGTGTTTGGGTTATGGTTTACGACCGGCTGGTGGCTGGCTAGTCAGTCGGACTAAATGGAACAGCAATTCTTTAGAAATCTCCTTCCGGCGACTTATTTTATCAACTCCCTTCTCTGACATAAACGTGAATTAACAGAATTTTTAAAGGAATAGAAAAGTTCGAGGAACGAGGAACTTTAAATTGGCTTGTAAGTTCCAATTTTCTTGGTCAACTTCTCGTTTCACTGACTGTTTCGATAGGATATACATAAAAATATGTGCATTTAATCATTTTCGTGAAGTAATATGTTATAATTTTTATTGCAATACAGAAGAAATACGAAAAGGACTTTAAAGAAGCGATTCGGGTGAACGTAATTAGATGAAGTGCGGTTTAAGGAGTAACGGTGTATATATGGTCAGACAACGCTCCGTACATACATCGTAGTTATGAGGAAGTGTGTACATACATTCACTGAGTGAATCAATAAAAATAGTGATCTAAAATAACACAATGTTTAATAATTCTATTAAGGAACTTAATAAAAATGAATTGCAATTTATTAAATAAAAATTTTATGTATAAGTAAAGTATGTTATCATGATCAGTTACTTTCTTTGTACATGTGTATAATAATACTCTAACAATAAATCCTTTTCGAAAACTAAATTTCTTCTTCTATTCATTCAATACCTTAGAAATCGTCAAAACGATGAAAGAAAGTTGTTGAACGTTCTTGTTGAACGTGACCGAAAGTTCAACAACAGACAGACTATGAAGCGCACAAAGTTTCATCAAGGCGATTGTTCGAAATCAATCAAAGACGAAACTCCGAGGTAACAGTACAGATTGCTTTGAAATTCCACCTTTTCTCCTGCCCCACTAAATATTGATTGAACCTAAATATTTCCAATTTTAATCAACACGAACCAATCCAATCGTCATTCAACGAAACAGAAATTAAAATGAGAACACAATTCGATTATTACCAACTATATTACGGAAAGTATTAGTATGCGTGCGACATTGTATCGGTCTGACAGATGCATACTCCGGTTTTAAAAAGTGCCACACACAATAACTTATTGTTAAATGATTCTATTAAAACATGCTGTTTATGAATTTATTATCCGATGAATCGTATTAAATAATCCTTATGTTTCGACAAAGCAAAATATATTTCTAATTAGACATTATTACTCTTTTACTGATTCGCCCTTCAGATATGAGTTGATAAGTGTAGTACGACGTCTCCGGACTCTTTAATAAGTGTATCCGGTGCAGGACTCAACCGATAGCAATATGAGACATTGAAGCAATCGAAGCAGGAGAGCAGCACGTAAATTTGATCGGAGGGCTTAATCGTGGTACCAAGTTCTTCCAGTTCCAGTGATCGCGGATCGGCCGAGCCGTATCGTGGCTTATCCTCAATATACGACCGTACGAATGTTACGGAAACTGGGTCAAGCTCGTATTCGTCGGAAAAATATCCGTATGAATGAGACAAGACGCAACCATTAAGAGGCTGAACGTGAGGCTCGTAAAGAGCTAGAGACGGGGGAGTGTTCGAAGAGAGATAGAAAATAGAGAAACGAGGTCGTTCTCAATGGTCACGTAAGGGAGTCGCCGATGACGTCAGCGGGCCGATGACATCATCGCGAGGTCGTCATAACCTCGATAAGGTCGCCTGGCGCCCGGTATCCAACCGTTCACTATCCTATGTGGGTCAAAAGAGGAGAAAAGGATACGAGCGGTGGATCATGATGAGAGATGACCGAGTATTTTCAAATGTCACGTCGGCTGCCGTAAAATTGACTCACTGCTTAGCGTTAGCGTATAGTCAGGGTACGAGGAAAAATGACCGACGATGATTACTGGGAGACTCCGTTCTAACGTCCGACGACGTATGACGGGTAAACTGTAAAAAAAATAGTCGACCTCTGTCGTACAAAGACTTACAATGCCTCTGGTAGAAAAAGACGTTACGTAAATTCAAATGAGATTTAAATTTCTTGCTGCTTGATAATTTTCACGCTACTTCTTTAAGAATAATATAATCTCTGTTTTTAACTAGACTGGGAGAATTAAAGCAATTACGATATTACAAGTAGAATGTATTGTATTTGGGCCTGTTGAAAAGCAGCTTATGATTGATTTAAACATTTTTCTCACTGGCGAATAAAATTTTTGCTTTTTAAAAATTTCATATCGACATTCAGAAATGGTGTACGATCAGTCAAAGTCATGTTATGCATACATGTATGTACCGACTAACGAATTACTATGAATTTAAGAGGAAAGTAGAATTTTAGTTAGAACGTAACGCACGTATTATGTAGAATCCATACACAAGGTCTATCATTCGATATGGGGGTGGAGCATAGTGTCAACAATTCAGGTGCCAGGAATAGCACGATCGTCCATGTACCTCAGCTATAAAGAGATCTTAAAGGTTGCTCGCTGCGAGGGGGGTTGGTTTCAATTAAACCTCTTATGCAGAGAATCCACACCTTGCTCAAATATAATAAGCTTTTCATCCTTACGAGTCCGAGACTGTTTCCACTCACTATACTACATTATAATGTCTACCTACACGTTTCCTTTCTCTCCGAGAAGCATCCTTTATGTTTTGCTTAAAGGAGTCTTCCTCTCACTGACGCTGTACTGTATTATTATGGAACACGGAAGTTCTCATCCTATTGAATCTACGGAAAATTCGAACTCGAAACTTCTTCTGTTACACAATTATTAAATTCAGTCAGGCTCTATTGGCAGACTATGTAATAGTATAGTATATACCCTCTTATCCCTCTTCTGAATTCATTTTTCTGGTTATTTTCTCTTTACTGAATAAGCTTCCACATTCTTATGCAACTTCTCTTCCATCCTCTACTTATCGTTCAATGGAATTGCGTTATCCTGCAGATCGATGAACGTGATCGCTCTTTGGAGTCACCATTCAAACAAGGAACTATTGCAATTTTGTGAAACTTTATAATAAAACCAATGACTAACAACTAATTTTAAATGTTAATTAATAAATAAATAAAATATTTTTCACCAATCATTCTGTATATGAACTAGCACCCAAATATTTTCTCTTATGTTTTTCCTGAATAAGATTCCATATTTTTATGCAACTCTCTCGTCTTCTATTTATCGTTCAATTGAATTCATTCTTGGCATTATTTTACGGATCGATGAACGTGTTCTTTCTTTGGTATCGCCACTCGAACGAGGAACTATTGTAATGCAAACGCGATAACGAGTCCCACTGTAGTTTTTCTAGTTACCGAACCAACGCAATGGTTTCCCTCTCGGTCCCTTCATTTCACTCGGCAACTTTCAATCAAATTAGAACTTTTCGCAGCACTATCTCGTGGATTAAGAATTTCCAAACCATAAAACAATTTCAATTATCTATGTCGAACGTTAACACTCCATTAAACTAGAATTCCTCCCTTAATCTCGCGGTTTATTAATTGTCGTCCGTGAATTAGAAGTATGAGATCCAAAAATGTGTTCTTTAATGACTATTAAAATATGCTAGGTATTATTATATATAAGATAGAAAATAATTAAATTAATATATTCTTGCAATATGCGAATTCTAAATATACTTCTACCAGACTTTAGAATACAATACATGTTAATTAATATATGTATAATTAAAAAATATTTCAATGTTCCAGTCTGTACATAGTTATCATGGTTATTATGGTACTTCATTTTTATAGGTAGACTGATTTAAGATAAGAGAATTGAATGCAACGTATAAAAATGTACAGATCATAAAAAACTGAGTACATTGCAGTGATTAAATTGTAAGAGAATCTACAAAAGATACATTTTTGTACCTGATATTATAAATATTTTATTTTCCATAAAAATTAGCAGTTTGTATGTGTATAAGATGATTTACTAACATCAATAAATATTGGGATATTTTAAAATGGCACATCATATACATACTTAGTTGTTTAACAATTCGAATAGAACGCGAATTAGTATCCGGATTAGATCGAAGTAGGAGGAGAGTGGTTCAGTACGACGACAAGGAAGAAGCTGAGTTTCCTGCCTTCGAATTCAATATCGTCACCGAGTCGTGCTCGAAACGGCTCGGCTGCAAGGAGGGAACAGTAGCTCTCGAGTTCTCTTGACAGCTATTAAATTTTCGAACTAGATTGTCTTTGAAATTGCACGCGTGGAATAAGAATGAGCTCTAAATTCCTTGGGAGTGGGACGAGTTTAACCCGGTAGAAATTAATCGATAGCGAGGCTGGTCTCAAACTTTAAGGAATTTAAGAGAGTCACCGTAGCTGATATTAGATTGGCTCATATAAAACGTCGTTCTGCTCTTGAATTTAGAATTTTTAGATATCATGTTTTGATTTATTATCGATTACTGTGAACCGAATTGGAGAATAAATAGTTCTATGTTTCTCTATAGGATTTATACTAAGGATATTGGAATTTTATGAGACAACATGAGAAACACAGGATTCAAAGGATTTACAGATTTTAGGGTTTACTATCTTCAATATATTTGGAATAATTAAATTGTTTATTCATTTAAAAATGTTAAAAATGATTGATAACTATTATCTGAATCATCATTTATTTTATGCAGGACAATATGGTATAATCTGTACTATAGAAGAATGATGAGAAAGAAAACAATAAAAATCGGAAGATGAACCAGAAGTCAAATAACTTCTTTATATAATAGCAAATATTAAAAGGTCAGAGATAGACAATTTAAAATAAATGTAGGTACTATTTGTGAGCGTTGCTTCCTCCCATTTCGGAATGTTCAAATAAACTGAAATTAGGGGAAGGGATATCAGTTAAGAATAGTTTGTATATACTAGAATTTAAAAAAGGATGTTCAATAGTTAAACCTCGAATTCTTAATTTTTTCCTATAATTACTAAAAAACGCATTTATACAGTAGTAAACCGTATTATAAAAGCTCTAGGTATACGAAATTTTTATCACACGTTTTATTTAGAACGCTGACTATTCACATATACAGTATAATTTACATACTCGTGCCTGGAATTCCAAATGACGTGTAGTAAATTCCAACAATGGACAGAGAGTGGATTATAGTCTGTCCTTGTTTACATATGTTCATGATATAATATAACTAAATGTTATCTTGCGAAGAATTACAAATAATGATGTATAACATAACTCCCTTCAAGAATGTATTATAACTTGTCATTAATTTTACATATTTGTGAAGTATCCTAAATGTATTAAAGATTGTAAATCCAAAACCTATTTTTCTGTTTTCTTCATATTTCCACTACTTAAAAATAATTGGTTTGATTGCCATCCAATTTGTCTTCGTTAACTTTTATAATAATGTATTTCAACTATAACGTATAATTTTGTATTTGGAGCACAAACTGATTACTCAAAATCAGTCAATGTCAATTAGCACCCTAATTATATTATATTGCAATATATTTTAATACAACTGCAATGTCTACTATAACTATTCTTGATTACTAAATTATTTCATCTTCATTCTGATTTATAATAGGATCGATGATTAGAAAAAACATAAAACAGATCATTTTATAATCACCAATCTACGTGAGAAGAAATAATTAAATGTTTTTACACGTGTATGTATTTATTATGTACTTTTTATTAAGGATGTCAGTGGCACCCTTTTTCAAGCGCGTTACTCGAAAAGGAATTATGATTGCGTGGGTAAGCGCGTTCGTTCATACCTCGTATGATAGACGGGAACGTATCATCTAACTAAATATACAGTGGGCCGACTGACGATCCGAAAATAGCTGGGTTACCTTATTTGTTTCTGACATAATGGTCATACATATGCTACTACGTATGTACGTAGATATACTATCAGCAACTACAGGATGATGACAGCATATCGTTATGTACAGAATGAGTCAATAAGAACTTTCATTTGAAATGAACAATTATTTGCTGCCGCGTATGACACGCCATTGATCCTTTTTTCATTATTCCTTATTGGAGGAAAATGTGAAGTAAAAACTTTCGATTTGGAATTTCACACCACCAGACGAACTTCGTTCATTCTAGGACACCCTGTGTTATATCTTATACTATATCTGTAGAGAGTGAACGAGTGAGAGAAGATTAATGATACTTTTGAACGATCTTCTTACTGTGGTATGGGAACAATGTGTATCAGTTCTAAAAAAAAAATGCGTGTCAATTTCTTAATTAACTTTAAGAAGCAAAAATTATTCAGAGCTTCCCAGGATCTTCTAACAAGAATAAAAGATGTTCGAATATGTTTCCACGTTTCGTATATTTATTAAAATTTCTATCAGATTCTACTTTTTATTTACAGTCTTTACTTGTATCTTTGTATATCAATTATGTATACTAGAAAATATGTACATTATAACGTTTACTACTTCGTCAAATTGAAATAGTTCTTTTTAACGTGAAAATATCTGATGGAATGATTTTATTTTACGGCCCATTTGTTTCTGGGTAAGAGACGTCGAGTTACCGGTACATTCGATAAAATGCCGATATCGGTTCACCGACCGATATCAACGCGTATTCACGTTCGCAGTTCGAAAACTACGACGTCACTGTTCCCATGGAAACTGGAGAGGTGGAAAACGATGACGTCACGGACTGCGGAGGCCAGGGATTCGGCTGACGGCATAAGGTCGGTGCACTCGCCGTCGCATGCTGCATCTGGCATGCATCTGTGCAATGACGTCACTACAT
>NW_017178472.1:1950598-1971925 GCF_001652005.2 Ceratina calcarata
TTGCGTGGGTAAGCGCGTTCGTTCATACCTCGTATGATAGACGGGAACGTATCATCTAACTAAATATACAGTGGGCCGACTGACGATCCGAAAATAGCTGGGTTACCTTATTTGTTTCTGACATAATGGTCATACATATGCTACTACGTATGTACGTAGATATACTATCAGCAACTACAGGATGATGACAGCATATCGTTATGTACAGAATGAGTCAATAAGAACTTTCATTTGAAATGAACAATTATTTGCTGCCGCGTATGACACGCCATTGATCCTTTTTTCATTATTCCTTATTGGAGGAAAATGTGAAGTAAAAACTTTCGATTTGGAATTTCACACCACCAGACGAACTTCGTTCATTCTAGGACACCCTGTGTTATATCTTATACTATATCTGTAGAGAGTGAACGAGTGAGAGAAGATTAATGATACTTTTGAACGATCTTCTTACTGTGGTATGGGAACAATGTGTATCAGTTCTAAAAAAAAAATGCGTGTCAATTTCTTAATTAACTTTAAGAAGCAAAAATTATTCAGAGCTTCCCAGGATCTTCTAACAAGAATAAAAGATGTTCGAATATGTTTCCACGTTTCGTATATTTATTAAAATTTCTATCAGATTCTACTTTTTATTTACAGTCTTTACTTGTATCTTTGTATATCAATTATGTATACTAGAAAATATGTACATTATAACGTTTACTACTTCGTCAAATTGAAATAGTTCTTTTTAACGTGAAAATATCTGATGGAATGATTTTATTTTACGGCCCATTTGTTTCTGGGTAAGAGACGTCGAGTTACCGGTACATTCGATAAAATGCCGATATCGGTTCACCGACCGATATCAACGCGTATTCACGTTCGCAGTTCGAAAACTACGACGTCACTGTTCCCATGGAAACTGGAGAGGTGGAAAACGATGACGTCACGGACTGCGGAGGCCAGGGATTCGGCTGACGGCATAAGGTCGGTGCACTCGCCGTCGCATGCTGCATCTGGCATGCATCTGTGCAATGACGTCACTACATCATTTTCTTCCCCCCCCCCCCCAAATGTTTACCTCTATCCATGGACGCTCAATATTCAAAAATAACACTGTTTTCGTTCCGAATAAAATCCTTGTTACACGCTAAGCTTTTTCCGATCTTTCATTGTTTGGTACCAAAAACATCTCGTGAAAGACACGTTAAATCAGTTGTATTATACACTGCGATCGTGAATGTTATAACAAAAATGAATACAATATTTCATATAGTAATAATTGTTAATAAATACTTAATGCAATATATGATATAATGGTTGATACAATAATTCATATACTAATTGATACCGTATTTCCAGTATTATAGATGTAAATTATTACGTACAAGTACAACGAATACAATAGTTGGCATACAAGTAATTGATACGATCCTTCACTTCATGAAGGATATAATATTTTATGAAATATTTGATAAATGGTTGATGGAATTAAAAATAACATTAATAACTAACAATAAGCTGTGAAGCTTTATGCAAAATAAAATATTCATGGTATCTGTTTAAAAGATGTTTTATATAAGGATTTGTTCGACCATTTAAACATTAAAATATTCATTTAGCTTTTGATATTCTAATAAAATTGCATTTTGTTTATTATCAATCCTGTTAACATGAGTCGAATTCTTTCAGCTTATTATTAATTTGATTCATAATAATGTCTTGCGAAAAACACGAGATAAATGATTTTTTACCAAGAGGTTTAAACTTCAAAAACAAGCGATACATGCACCAACCTAATACACATTTCGAATCTCACCACAGCCGCTTCTTCGAACATAAATAAACAGATATTCTCTTTAGAAGCGTTGTTTTTCTAGATAGGCGCCAGGCTTTTCTTGAAAAATAAAGTACGAGGTGTATAGTGTGGCAGGATATTAGGTGGGAGTTGAAGAATTTATAAGATCGTAAAAGCATTGGGAATCATTCATCCGAGATGGATTCGTAAATCAGTGATTCCGGGAAATAAAATGTGCCGCCTACTGCAGGTGAAATTTTATTTTATAGAGGCATAAAACAATTTTCGAATTCCCAGATATTTTAAAACGAATCGTCCTCTGGCTTTCAATTTGGACGTTCGCACAGATTCTTCGTGCAACAATTGAGGGTTTAAAAAACATACCTTTAAATTGAAGTTTCCTGAATCCTTTTTAATCTTATATCTATAATTTGCGTCATTAGCATACGCACAGTTTAGCCATCATCAAAGTAGTTACATCAGGATCAATCAACATGATGTATTATTCTTTGTTTCTTGATTTTACTACTACATCAACCATTATATGAAACATTATTAAATATTATAGTAAACATTACAACATTTATATGTAATATTCATGTTTATTANTTCTGATTTATTTATCAATAGATATTTTTATTGACAGCGAGAGTCGAATCGCTTAGTTTAATGGATTAAAAGTAGATAACTATTTTTTTAGTTAATGCTTCTGTTTTGAAAGCATCTATCTGTACTCTTTTAACACTAACTGTACCATTTTTTATATACTTTATTACCAACGGTTCATCGGAGAGCTAATTAATTATAAAAGATTCACAAAGCGAAAGTTTATGCGACAAGCGAAGCACTCGACAGTGTCGTTAGGTAAGACAATCGAGGTCGGACAGACGCTTTAAAAGCGTAATAAAGGAAAGAGATTAGGTCGACTCGGTTTAGTAGAGCTCTCTTTCTTCGCGAGACGTTCCTTTAATTTCTCGGTCCAACTTGTTTCTTTTTCCTTGCCATAGAAAAAATACGCTCCAAGCATAGCCAGCCGGAGGCTCGGTAAACATTATCCTGTTACATACTACTAAAACTCCGTGGAAGCGGACACGCGCAAACAAGGGAAGAAACGATCCGAAGAAAAAAGCCATGCTGCGTTCTTGCTGTAGCTATTACTACCGCTGCTTCTGGTACTGCAGCGTGGGATTGCATAGTCAATTTCGTAGAAAACCTCTATTTCGTCTTCTTTCCACGGCCTCCATCGATTTCTTACTACGAGAAAAGAAAATCCACGCGGCGTGCTCGCCTTTGACGGTTCTACCTTGATACCGATGATATTCCTTTTATATCCTTTTTCTTCCTTCGACCTCTTGTGATATTCGCATCCCTCAGAATCTTCGCATACCGAAGACGTTTGTATCGCTATTACCATGCGAAAGGATTTCGGAATTTCGTTAAATCGAGCTTCCGCAATATTGTGCAATCTTTTTTTGTGACCAATTCACGCAGTCGAGGTCGCATTGTTGGCTCGTAGATTTCCGTGGATGAATGCTGGGTCGATCCTTTTCGATTCTTTTGGGGATTACTGACTCATAAGGATACGATACGATATGAGTGATAATGTGAATTACACATATTTATTTCGTTCTACGGTCTTTCTCATTCGACAATTTTCATAAAGAAGCTTTTTCACTTGTACTATATCCTCAGACCATTATGAAGAGACAAACCTTGTATCATCGTACACAAATCGTATAATAAATCGTGTCCAAGAAAACAAAGAAAGTAAATGAATTGTTTCAATAAAATCGTATTTCAAATAAAAGAATATCGTACACAAATCGTATAATAAATCGTGTCCAAGGAAATAAAGAAAGTAAATGAATTGTTTCAATAAAATCGTATTTCAAATAAGAGAATAGAAATGATTTTTGTGCAATAATTTTAATAGAAAGTGAGCTTTTTTTAAAGTTACCAAGTTTTAAAATTAGAATTTGACATCGTGAAAATTTACAAAATTTCATAACACTGATTAGAATATCCGAGATTTTACGCAAGTTTTGAATAAATAAAAGGAAAAGTCTCTCTCTTATTTTCCCGTGTTCTACATACGCGAACCACAATGTTGCTGTTAAATTCTGTCACCAATCTAATTTTATATCGACATGCGTTTGACGTTTTATCGTTGTTTGCCAGCTCAGCTGTCCAATCCCGAACACTTTACCTACTTCATTAGCACAGAATTTCATGACATTCAACGCAGTTAATGACTAGACTGCGAATTTTATGCATTATTAGGAAAATTGAATACGTAGAAAATGTAAAAAGTGCATGAACTTGTAAATTACTTTCCATTTCATCAATTCATGTTTCTTTCTACAAACAAAGAATGTTGAACAGTAATTTTCGTAACACATGTACATATTGTATTGTGGCGATAGCCTTGATTATATGAGGAAGGATTTTCTTCGCATGTTCTTAGACTAACTAAGTTTTTGTACAGTCCTTGAGACGAAGAACGCGGATGTGATAAAACATCTGCGTTGCAGACGATTTTCTCTTCGTTTTCAAAGGTTTAAGATTGTTTGTTGGCATACCCACGTATGGGAATTTTGTAGATTTAGGGGGTGAGGTAGACTCTTTCTTAAGGACGACACTTCGTGTTCGATCGCGTTAGAAGACAGATCTCACTTCATATGTAATTTTGTTATTCAGTAAATAAATTGTTATTGCAACTCAAATTTACTTTAATATCATACCCCATGAATATTCCAAAGTATACTTTAATACGTACATTTAAATATATTACTATTTCCTGATGTTTTTCAAAGTAATTTCTTATCTCGTCCCAGAGAACAAGGAAAGAAAGCAGTGTTATTTCTGAATTGCTAAACAGGGGAGGTACATATTTACCATGTTTTTGTTGGTAACTCACGGCAAGATATCGTTATTTATTAATGACAAAAAAACTGGACAACATGGTCTCAGATTATAACAAGAATCTCCATGTGTACCATCTCGCTTTAAGAACGAGCATTTTAATTATTATTTCCGTTTCTTTTCCGCGCTCGTTGCCTTAAATTCATTACTTAACTGGCGAGCTTTTATCAGATCTCGATGGAACGTCAAGCTCGTTTGCACTTGAGTCTAATGAAAGATTTCAAAAGGAAACGCGAAGGCAACGTATCAGTTTCCTTAGCCGAGTTTTCAACCGGAAACGGCACTTGCGCTAACAATAAGAAGAAACACGGAGCCGACTTATGTATTTGAGTCGGATGAAACGACGCGTTTGTTCAACGTGACCCCGTTTCCGACATTCAACCACGTTCTGGAGGAGGCTCCGCATGCAATTATTTTTCGAGAAGTTGCTACGCACGTGGCGGAGAAGCCCTCGCACCAATTTCCTACTCCTCGAATCGGACTGTTTGTGAAAAAAAGGGGATCGTCTGGGAAATCAAGCGGCGCAGCTAAGATTATGAAACAGTGCACGCCAAAAGACTTCGATGGGAACGTTTTGTAACAATAAATATTCCTTCTGAACGATCTATATCGTATATAACGTATGTACAATTACATATATGTATACGACACGTAACATGTATGATTTATTTTATATGGTTTATTACATGAATAATTGTATGACGTATGTACAATCATGCAAGCTTGTCCATCTATAAAGATACGCAACGGTATCACGGTACGAGGATGTGCTACAAGTGGATATGCGCCTAAAGACAAAACCGAGAGCTATTTAATTCAAGCGGTTGCTCGTCTTTTTTGTGATGGTTTTCAGTTTTCAGAAGCGACGTGGAACGAGCGTAATACGCTTCATCGAGCGTGAATAACTCGACATCGGTCGCCGTAATCGTTGCAAGTCGAGATGAGACGACCCAGAGAAAATGTAATATCCGAGAGATCTTTCGCCCCGTGAGGGCGGCGACTACTTGCCCTTATGCCTTTTGGTTTACGCTTCAACCGATGCTACATCTCTACCGTGACATATGATTCCGAACACGCCTAGTGAAGCTCACAAAAATGCTATTGGTGTTGGTTTCTTACGATTAATAATGTTGGATTTATATGTAATGACGAGAATTTATTGACAAACTATAAGCACTTATATACGACTTTTTTTCAACTGCTCTTCACCACGTGTACAACCAGCTATCAATATCTCCCTCTTTTGGTATAATATGTTTATTCGTTATTATTACAACATTGGAAGGCAATAATCAAATAATTTCGCAATAAAATGTACATAAATACTATCTTAATAATGCATCGTCGTGTTCATTATTAAGTCCAGGCACAATAATTGCAGCGCGGAGGAACTTCACCAAACGTTTAGTCACGCAGTCCTCGCATTACAATCAGACGTCTGACAGTCTCATACTGTTCGCATAGCTCGCTAGTTCCAGGAGCTGTTAATAAATTACGCACGCCGGAAGCGGGTCGTTTCTACGCAACCGGCGAGTTTAACATTCCCGGGTTAGACGAAATCAATCCCGAAAAAAGATACCGCGTAATCCGGTCAATCCACCTGCGGCTAAGCCTTTTCCCGTGGACGATGACGCGTTCGACCTCGCCTCCTCGTGGAACGCGCGCGGATCCAATCCTCTACCCTCTAGTTGGACTGCGTCACGGATGACGTCACGTAGTAGCTAGGCAACCGCACCCTTGCGGTCTACGAACACCCTCTTTTTCTACCTTCCGTTAGCAACCCTGTCTGTTCTTCCATCGCATCCACCTCCAAGCGTCCTTCTCCCATCCCAGCCTTCGGTTTGCCGAGGACAAGCCCGAAGGCCGAGCTTAAGCGAGAAAACTAAGTTTGCCTCGATAATCTTTCTTTAAGCTCAGAATCTTTAGAATAGGTATCTATCAATGTTTTTCGACGTTCGTTTATCGTACGACAATAGAATGTCTATTACGTGGGACACATGTGTTCATATAATTGAATGTTCACATAACGGGTGTTCATATAACGGAGGCTCGACTGTATTATAACACAATGTGCCTTTGATAAAAATCTGAAAAAGTCCTATACGTTAACTGTAGGAATTCTGTCTTCACAATTAGATTTATCTCGCTTGGAGCCAGTGAAACGATACACGGTGACGCTCGGTTCCGATTACTGTAATTTGATCTGGGTAGAATATCTGTGCGAAACAGTACTAGCATAATGACGGAAACCTTCTCTTTTTTAACAGTAGACTATCGATTTCTTGTATATGCACTTCTCCATTCAAATCCAAACTGATTGTTTTGGTATTTCTAATGTAAATGTTTCTTTATACGAATTTCTTTATTCAAAATACCTCTCTGATTAAAATGATACCACACATGATACAATTTCGATATTTACTTATACGACTTATTAATTAAATTTAAGTAAAACATGAATTATTAGCATTCATCATATATAAATAAACGTAATACAAATGTGTGATTTTAGCCATAAGAATATCATGAATACGATAAAAAGAATTTTCATTAAAAGAAAATGAAAAGCAATGAAGTTTCGCAACTGTTGTACTATTTTCTCTTTCTATTAACTCGATATATAGGTCGCAGGTTTTTATCTTGTGCTCGACACACAGTTCCTCTTACTCTTAGACGCGTTGTCCCATTCTACGACCGAGGCTTTCGGCAAGACATACAGAATTATTTATACGACAAGTATGACTCTCCGGACCCAGATTCTTCACGATACCGTATTATCAAGTTGTATGAAACGTCGTTCGCTTTGAACACAGCAATTGCAATTCTTGTAGAATATCATTTATTTCATTTAAATCAATTATCTCTACACCAAATCACTAAATAATTTCTGGATAATGATCGCCCATCCTAAATCCGTAAATTCGTTGACTGCTGCATTTACAGTTTAATTATGATGCTCGAGTAATTTGTTCGACTGCTACCCAATTGATTTTCATTAACTTTTATCATAGATATATTTCAACAAATATAGATCGAAGTGTACAAAACCAGTCAATGTTTCAATTATAACGTTGATTAATAATTGTGTCTCAATATCTTCTAATACAGTTGCTGTCTTTATTAGAATTTTTGCTGAAGTATAAATGATTTCTACTCAAATTAAACCATACTTAATTTGACTTATAATAGCAGACAATGAGAAAAACATTATAAGTAATTTTTATCTAGAAACTTAACACATTCTGTGAAGCGTGGGTCGTACACGTCCTACGCTGAACTTTCCGTTCAAATCATTTAGAATTCTCACTATAAAGCGAAGAATTTTTTAAAAATGTCAAGTCGTAAAAACAACTTTTTATTGCTTTGATCTAATACACCTTAAACGATACCCCCTTTTCTTGATAATTATGCTGTTTGCTCTATTACAAGAAATGTAAGGCATAAAACAGAAACAAAACTGTTATAGCGTGGGGCGTATGTACTTTACATGCACCAAGCTAATACTTATTTTTTTATTAACAAAAATGTGAGAGATGAAAGATAACTGTGAGATACGTGGGCGTTGATTAACGAACTCAAAAGAGAGAGGATGCCTCTCGACGGTCGACAGTAAATCATCGTGAATCGGACACTGCATTCACTGTTATTCCCCGTCAGTCAGTTCCTCGTCAAGTCTTTTTTTGCGGCAGCGCGATGCAACGCAGAGATCGCAATTGCATCATCGATACAACACCGTGATCGTAATTCTTGATATATGATGCTCCTGTCCAAACTTTCGAAACTGCTCTATTTTCAAAAAGAACATCGTGCTCGTGATTTGTACAGACAAGGTGGATCAATAAAAACTTCAAATCAAATTAAATTAAACAATTCTTTAATTTCAGTAACAGAAACTTTTCATATTTAACAATTTAACACTCAACAATTTTATATTCTAGACAGTACTAACGTGAGTCGTTTCCTTGTTGAAAACAAAACTAGCCAATTATTCGTATTTCGCAAGAAACGATTGTGAGTAGATTTCTGGCAACGTAGTGTACACCCGAACTAATCCACGAACACTTATATCTTTTTATGCTAAAACAATGTTTGTCCGTATGGAATCATACCGCCTCTGATATTAACCGAGCTTTAAAATCGGAGGAAAGAGCAGCCGTTTTGTTAACGAGCTAAAAATCCCTAAGGTAAAGGGACACAATGCGCGGTTAAGTAAATCGATAGTTCTATAAAGAGGCAAGCGGTGGCCGGGGCAAAATAACGGTTAATCGGTGTAAGAGCGAGAGAAATGGGGCAGAAGAGAAGGTCAGAGTAGTCGGAGGGTCAAGAGCAAAAGGGTATTTTTTCTTCGCAGAAATAACAGTCTTATAATAAATTAATACACGCGCGCGTCTCATCTTCCGTCGGCCACTTTGTGCCTCGCCCTTGGAGACTCGAGGAGCGTAAAAAGTTCATTTCTATGATTAATCGTTCGCGAGTCTCTCGTTCCTTGATCAAAACGTTAATCCGAGGGAACGGCGAGAAAAGTGAAATCATTCCCATGCAAAACGTTAGTTCCTCTTTAAAATTACCAACGTCGTCGCGAAGAAACGGTAAATTCCGACAATAGGCATTCGAGTTGTACGAACGGAAATGTTCAAGGAATCGCGTCTTCGTAGTTTACTCTGGGGAAATAATGCGGTACGCATTGAAACCGCAAATGAATGCGACTCAAGGGTTATTCGGTTGAAATGTATTCGCGTTCTCGTTCCACGTACGGCTGTGGCTGTGATCGCTTGAACGTGAGAGAAATTGTTAGATCTCTCGTTTACATACAACAGCCCAGCCAGAGATAAAGATCGCATAAACTACGCTCGGTTCTCCTTTTTTAAAAGTGCGAGGAAAACTTGAGCGCAAATATGAACAGGATGAGATACAACGGTTTAAATAATTAATAACTTTCTAGTTTACAGTCTAATTCTGTTTCGTTTACGCAGGAATTAAGTGTAATCGTTTTACGGCAAGGAAATATCTCTTTAGGGTCAAAATTGTTCTTTGAAACTCAATTCAACTTCCTTAATCTTCGGTTTATATAACCGGTATCTACTGTAAGTAATTTAATAATAACGTACTCATGTAAGAACTACTTGGTTCGTTAAAAAAATTCTACTTCTTGAAAGTATTAATGCGTTACACGTTTTTCTTTTCTTATCTTCTTTGTCGAAACTCTTATGAACTCTTTTTCAACAGTTTCAAACAAGTTTCCGCCTCGAGCATCATGCTATTCTTTCACTTCGTAGTATTACTGTTTCCATTTTTCTCCTTTGACACGAAAAACTTTCGAAGAGCTTGATTATATAGATATCGACTTAAGTCGCTAAAGTGGAAAATAAAATTGAACGGAGCGTTTGCTTTATTCAGTGGCTGTGATTCTAGTCGGAATCGTATACGCTCGGCAAAATACTTCAAATAAATCTAGAACCGGACGGAACGAAGAAATGAATTCATCGTGCACAAGAAACATCCCATATGCAACCGCTATAAGCAGGCAATTATCAGGTATTTACGTACAAAACCACCCGCGGTTATATCATTCAGAATTCAAGCTATATACTACGTTTACCCAATGTTGTTTCTAACAATATGGTCCAATCTGTGCTACGTAAACCAAGTTATTTTTTTATAACGATTCGTAACACAATTCGTATATACCAGAGATGGGAATTATGCGGTTTCAAATGTTACTTATATTTTAATGTATTGAATTACTTTCAAGCAAGAAACAAATGCAAATATTCTACTAACTTAAATTTTCTATCAGGTGTTAAAATTATTTACCGTATTATTGCTATGTTAGTTATTTATAACTTAATATTATTATTTTTCTATTGTGTTTCCTTATAAAGTAATAAATTTATGTAAAAATTCTTCTACTAATATTATTTTTACTTGAAGTGGTATTTAAATATGTGGTTGTTTATTAAAATTTAAAGATCTGGATGAATATATATATATGCTTAAACAAATAAAAATACCAACAGTGAAATATAAAATTTTTTTATTATTAATGAGGGCAACTGTATTTCTATGCACAGTAGAAACATAATATTATAAAATATACATATACATGACTGCCTATGTTCAACAACCCCTCGAACGATACATTGATTTTACGTACTCACTGTGCAAATTCCGTATTAAAGCCAGAATACTAAAACTTGCAACTGAACTACCGTTCAATCAGTCATTCGTGACATACTGAAAAAACAAAAATGAATCAGTTCCACGTTCCAGTGACTTGTGCATCCCCTTTCACCTACGGAGATCTAAAATCGTTGGAGTGAACGAAGAAGCAGAATAAACGCACGACGAAATGTAGTTAAGCTCGACATATTACATCGACTCGTTTGGTCACAATCAGCGGAGAACAATCTCTTAATCACTCGTTCAATCAGTCCGGAGTTTCTACGCTCGACTTTTCAGCCCCGCGTTTAAACTGAAAGTCGGAACTGTGCCACAAAATTAACGGAAATTAACATGATTCCCATCAACGTGCCGTGCTATTTTTCACACCGTCGCATCACGACGAATTCTGGCATCGAGCCGAAACAGAAACAATATTTCACAAGCAATCGGTTTTCATCGAACAGTATTTCATTCAGCATCCTGTGCCGAGACAATTTGATTCTCTCCAATTACCAGCTTTGTTTGTCCTCAATCGAATTTCAATCTGAATGACACATACAAACTCTCTAATTACGAGGACTAATTTTGTATCGAAGAAGCGACGGTTTTAGAATTTACAAGCCTACATCGGGGTGTTAGAAACTATAAAACAAGGGCCAGATTGATAAAGAATTGTCCTCACAACTAACGTTAAAGATAAGAGATCCTAAGATATGTGAAAACGATAGGAAAATAAAAACTCAATAATTATTCACTGAACTTTTGATTTATTGACTCAAATGAACACGTATATTATTGTACTATATTACAAAAAATCATAAAGATGTCGGACAGTCGGGAACCTTTCCTTGTGAGAGTGCTATGATGGGGAGTTGCTGTTCCAGATCCTTTCCCCCTGAAGGAAATGTCACTGACGATGAGTCCCACTCCAAACGACTGCCTTGGAATTCCGTTAGAAGGCAATACCGCCGGAAATGTCGAATTGCCGTGCAACGGTTTTAAAAAGAATCAACATATCCAATAGTTTCGAATTATTTAATAATTCTCGGAATAACTTTGGTTCGGAATCCGTTGCTTTGGAAACGCTTCAGGGAACGTCCCTTTCTGATCCGTCCCGTTCAGCTATCCGCTGCAGAGTGGTGGCTCCTGGCTGAATTTGTCTAATTGTCCGGGACGCGGTGTTGGCAACTTGATAATGGCTCAACTGGTTCAAACTTACTGCTCGTTGCGCGAAAACCTTGGTATCATCCTTGTTTACCACAGTCTTTGGTGTTCGACTCAACGGTTTCGACTTGTCCTAACTTTTTCTACCGTATAAGAAATACAATCGTGTACCGAATTATTCCAGGTCGAGCGAGGCTCTCAAACCTGTACTAAATTTCTAACTAACAATGGACGAAGTAGACACTTCTTGTCTTGTGAAGCTGTAAGCTCTTTACAAAGAACATACGCTGGTTTAATTTTTTTTAAATCCTCACTGTCATCTTACAATGTTTTTACTTATAGTAGACTAGATTTTAACAATTTTCTAGTTTTATCATATCAAACCTCCACACTTTGGAGACATGTAATCTGAGTTAAAGTATTGAAGAATTGAATACTTTGCACGCACCAGATTTCGCGGCGGCCCCTTTGTCCCAAATAAATTGGATTTCGATATCGACGGCCTCTGCACTTTGACAGTTGGCATAGAGAGAAAAAAGGCATTGAACGTGTGACAACTTTCACGCAGATTCGATCGAACCTCGCCTCGACCTCTTTGGAAACGAACTTTCAGTTTAGCCCGTCGATTATCTCCTATCTAGAGCACACTACCGTTTAACGTGACATGTCCAACGTTCAACTTTTCAACGCTTTTCTAGAACTATCAATCGTATTGAATGACTGATCTATGTTATTTAATTTTCAAATAATTTGACACTTTTACTTGGCCTATCGATTTATCTATGTATTATATTTTTAAAAAAAGTAAGTAGTTAAAGATTTATCGCTATATCATTTTTAATTATTGGTTGCAGGCACCTGCTTTCCAGTTAAAGATTAACTTCATCTTTATAGAATAAGTATGTTAACGAACTAGATAGATCTATCAACCAATGTTTCTTTCGGGCTTTAATATCGTATTACAATCTCTGTTACCAACAGATTACGGAAAGTAATCCTACCCCTTGTTACAGTAGGAAATCCAGTAATGTATTATAAAAATGGCTAAAACCTGATTAATAAATTAGTAGAAAGAAATCATGGCATATTTATTTCACAATCCTTGACCCACATGACCAACCTCGGAGGTCGTTACCCGAAATCAGTGGTCACCCCTTTTTAAATGACGCGGAAGATTATGCACAATTATCGATAAATAGAGGAGGAGCAAATATGTAAATGAGGAACCACACCCTCTTTGAATTGGTGAATAATGTTGCGCGCAGGCCGTTTGATCAATTCCGTTCGGAAGCGAGTGGGTATAGTATAATTCGGGCGGACATATTCTTCAAATCATTCAATTGACGATCGTCGATTATTACCTCTGTTCCATAATAATAGTAACAAGTGAGCATTTAAACGGGAATTATTGGCGAATGCAGCTGTAAGCGATCCTAATTGCAAGTTTAAAAGGCAGTAATGAAATTATTGAAAAATCCAGAAGCTATCTAAACACTCAAAATAAAAANTGTTGCGTTTTATATTTATTTTCTATTGCTATTATTACTATGTAACAAATTAAAGTCATAGACTGTTACTATTATTATGGGACAGAGGGAATCTATCCCTTTTATATGTTGATGTGTTTTGCATAGTTAATAACTAAATGTGTAGCGGGGTTCTGTTCGGAGACAAGGATTACAGCGATTCTGAACAAAAATATCAGTTTATTCACATTATAGGTTTCTCCGCTTCGCTTCCGGTTTTAATTAATTATACAGAGACGTCCGGGATATTTCTGTATTCTTTTCGCGAGGTGACCGGCGGATATTCCAGCCGTTCTTTCCTACTGAGAACGATCCAGGTTACCTCACCTCCGTACTCTCCTTTAACACGAAATATTCCTACTCCTGGAAGGCCACCGGTGGTTAATCCAACCTTTCTCTCTTCTCCACGAGAAGGGACCTGAAAATCTTATACTAGCATTCACAGGCGTCTGGATGACGTCCCCTGTACTCTATTCATGGTTTGGCGTCCGGCAGATCTTCCAGCCGTTCTTTCCTTCAAGGATTAACCCAGGATAGTCCCTGTACACTCCTGACTGCAACGGGCATCCGAAAGTCAAACTTCGTACTCTCTCTCTCTCTCACACACAAACACATAGGTGGGCGGCCGATGGTTTACCTCGTTGTTTCCCAACAGAGTAAGCAAGAGTTTGCTTGTACAGTTGCTTCTTATAATAGTCACGCGTTGCTAGTGATTCGGTTAATTAACAATCCATGTCGTTAGAGTCGTTGGCGTGATTTTACAAATTGGTATTTTCGGCGGTTGGTTATTTTCATAGTCGTTACAAATATAATATTTGATGTATGAATGATGCGGAATTCAAAGCAAAAATTAAAAGTTTTCATTCTGAAAGTTTGGCTCATTCTTAGGAAAACAGAAGACACAATCATATCCCTCTTGTTCTCCAATATTACTTTATTAAGTAGTAGTTCCCTAATTCATCACTATTTATAAGACAGAGGATGTTCGAATCAGTCTTAATTTCTAGTTTCTGCGTGGTAGTAAGACACAAGAGTCCATGTGTGAAAGGGTTACTCGTATATCTCGTCTGTGATGTTACTGTTACTATTACTATTACTTTAGGGTTGATATCGCTTATGTAGATAATATTTCAAAAAAACGTAAAGAGCTGTTGGTAGAAACGGATTAATTTTGTTTAATTTTTTTCTCCAGTAGAACGATAGTAGCAATGGGAATGCTGATTTGTTGCGCTCAATGGCGTGAACTACTGCTAAAGATGTAAGCTGCTTTGTCAATCAACCGAATTTCGGTAGATAGGAACAATCGTATTTCCACAGAGAAACATTATCGACGTGTTACGGCTGTACATACATACATACATGTGTAGCGGTAGCGGTGTAGACCGTCGCTACTGTTAATACTCACGTTAGGTAACTATACATAGACATTTCTCCGAATAATCGGGTCGAGTAATGGCAGAAATATGTGATCAAACGGGCCGAAATAAACTAGTACGTGGTCGAAGTTCTTCCGTAATTACGAGCCCTACGTAGACATTCCTATCCGAACAGGCATTCGTCTATGTTTTCCTCCTTGCTGCGTTCGATTCTCTGCACCTCGAATTCAAGTTTTCATCAACTCAATTAAACGATTTACGGATTCCACCACCGACTTAAATGAGAACATCTATCCTACTTAAAAAATGGTCAGAAGAGACAATTTATTTGAAAATTAATATGTGTGAATTAATTCAAACATCCTTCATATTACACGACTAATTTTTATTTTATATAGGTATACATTCTTATTATCGAATTATCATAAATGATTTTGAGAACATCACTGGCATTATTTAATGATTGTAAATTCTTAGCATAATTAATCTCGAAATTTGGATCAAATTGTTTCATTATTTAGCAGCATATTGATGACTAACAGAAGATGGAACTATGATTCTAATTCGATTCCTCTATCGGTGTAAATTGCATATTTCTTAACAAACAGTTAATTCGTACATGACAAATTAATTAATAGCGTATATTCTAGGAAAGCGTGACAGAGCAAATTGAATTCTCTCAGTAGTGGGTAAAGTGGAAATTTGAGGTCGATCGTGACCAACACGGAATAGTTAACCACGTCTGGCATGTTCAATTATGACTCGCGACCGGTGCGGTGATCCATAGAAAGGGTTAAAGTGTCCTATCACTCCTATCATGTTGGGATCATGGAATTTGTACAGCTCTTGTAGCTTGTTCCACTATACCTACTTCTCCCTTTCTTGAAATTCCAGAGAAAATTGATGAAAACCATTACCCTAGCTTCTATCTGATGCTTGCAGGAATTACTATTTCTTATTCTGCGAAATCTCTATTTTTTGTTTTATTCTTATTCCATTTATTCCATCATCAAAAGCTGCTTGTACATCCAATTAGGAAATGACTCTTTTAATTTACGATTTCTAAATGGCCGAGAAATGTTGTAGCATGAAAATGTCGAATTTATTAATGCGGCAACATTTTCAAAAATAATTAAAGCACTCCTGATTTTATTATTCAGTGACTATAGACTCTGTTGACTGAAATATCGTCTTTATTATGTCCAGAGCTAACGTTTGTAAGGAAACTCCTGAACATTTAGTAGGAATAATTAAATTCTAGAATTTAATACAGAATTAATTTAACTCGCCGTGCAATTTTATATTGTTCTGAAGAAACTTTAAACACCTGAAATTGTTTTCTACTGCTTTTTCTTCCCAGAATCCTTCTGTAGTAAATTAATTCATTCTCTGCGAGGAAAGAGATTCGAATTACATTGACGATCGCTTAGTTCCGGCGGCGGATGTTTTTCCCTCTGAGAGCGAAGGCAACCCTGACTATTCCTGACGGACTTCTTTCTCACTCAGCCAGCTTCCCTGGATAAAGCCGGCCAGCAATTTCGCGCAATCAAAGAATTTCCTCCTTTATTTATATCCGTATGCGCGTGTGCACAATATAAAAACAAAAGGAAATAAATTGTATTTTACCGGAACAGCCAGCGAATTCCTCTTTGGGTATCAATTTTTTTCCTCACAGATTATTTCAGCAGGAAAGATATGATTTTTATATGACCGGAGCGTTTGTAACATGTCGACGGCAAAGAGGATTAATTTAGAAAAAAGGAAGAATGGAGAAAATAGCCAATATCGGTGCTGTGATATAGTCGGTTGTGAAACACTTGTAGAGTGCACGTTATAAATGGTACTCGTGAAAGAAAAGTACATATACCTAATATAAAGACGGCGAGAAGCGAGTACGACGTAAGAAGGATCGTTATCCTGCTGGTCGGATGACGATGTATACTCGTCTTTCACGGTTTTGCCCGTGGCATGACGCGCAACCCGACAATACATCAGCCAAGAAACATTATCAGCAATCTTGTCAACTATGATATCAACCTTCCCTCCGTGTTCATAGTTTTATCATCCCGCCCAGGATCGACATCATAAAGTGATCAATTATGTTAACAAACGATCATGGTTCAACGAAACATTTCCTCTGATAAATTTAATAAATATCTGAAGACTAAATCGGGGATGCTTTTTCATTTCCTAATAATTCCACGTAAATTTGCAGTATAGGCCTTTCGAAAGAACAGTCGATATGTGTATTAGTTAGGAGTTAAATCACTTCAAGCAATGTTGTTTGTAATAAAAAGTAAAATGACAGTAGTTCAAGTATAGATGATAGAAATCTAAAGTTACCTACTTTCAGTATCGAATTTCTTCTAAAAATGTACATAAACGTAACAAGAGATAACAAACCTGTCGGTAAACAATGGACTAATCTAGTAGAAAAATAGGATTACTGACGTTACAACATATCAGTAACGAGAAGTAAATTTGTTATTATAGATACATTTAGTAGGACGAAACTATTTTATCATTAATAATAGCGAGGTACATTTTTCATTTACATCGTTCACAGTTAATAATCAGTTCGATTCTACTATCAGAAGTTAAATAAATAATTTCATTACTTTCACACGCGGTCGCGAGTTGAATACATTACCAGTTCGAAATAATAGATTCGTATGTATAATACATACAAAGACAGTAGGTATTTATGTATGTAATACACGTGTATATGCAACACATCGGCCAGTATAAACTCGCAATAACTCGCACCTGTTCGCGCGGATTCAGACGTATTCCAACTATAATGGTCACAAGAATAGTTTGTGATTTTATGAGACGCGTGTTTCCTCGATGTATTCGCGTGTGTGGATGTCCTCTATACGTCTATTCTTCCTATCTCGTTTCCCCTATAAATACCATTCTACCCCAGTCCTATCGAACAATGCAATGAAGCGACGAAAGCTGCAATGTTCTACGAAACGTACTCTTATACGTACTACTATATTGTATTAACTCAGAAAAATCTATCCAGAAAGAGTCATGTCAGAAGAAAATAAAAGAATCCTCTATACATATAATGATTTTATTAAAATAACGAAAACTTGACTATATTTGATGATTTCACTACTTCGCAGAGCTTATTTTGTTGGACTTTAAAATCTATTGTATAGAGGAAAAAAGTACTAAGACATTTTATTATAATTATTCGCAATGGAGGTAGAGAAGAGAGGTAAATGATTGAGAAATTCGTTATCTATGATTGTATCATGTCACAAATGCATCCATATATGTACACTGGGAGTTTACGATCCTTTGATGTACCGCTCTCGAGTGGACGTTGTTCGCTGTTCGTAAAAGTGTTCATGCTGTCGTTGAATAGGTATATGTACGTATGTATGTATATGAAATATGAATACGACCACGCAACTTTTTTTACGCGGAGAATTCCATGGACATGTGGCTTTTAAGTATTTATTGTTGTTTTATATTCTGTTAATATTCCGACCTGATGAAACTCACATACTTACACATATACATGGTATAAATACGTTATTAATCGTTAAAAAATTTTACTCTCGTCTTTGTAATAGTACATACAGTGACTCCCATTAATATTCAGACACATTTCAAAACGGAATAAAATTTTTAATATTGAGCCAACCAACTTAATTTTCTGTGGGCTTTTAAAAGGCTTAGTTTACTATATAATATGTAACAGACAATTAAAACAAATTGCTATTCGTCAAAATCCGTTTTGATTCCGATTTATTAAAGAAATGAAAATTATTCCGTTTTGAAATGAGTCCGCATATTAATGGATGTCACTGTACATATTGCTTCATTCTATTTCATCATTTACATTTATTGCGTTTAATAGTTACTGTAATTTGAAAAGAATTAGTAGTAAAAAAAATTATTAAATCAGTAATCTCTTTAAATTGAAATTAATACAGCGTGAAAATGTATAAATGTATGTAATCAATTGCATATTCGCCCGGTAATAAGCCATTCGATACTCCCATTGGAACAACGACTGAGCAAACTGCTGATGCACCAACTGGAAAAAATCGATTATCGTACAGTGGAGTTCGATAGAAGATGTTTGTGTATGTACGTATCTGTGTACATACACAGGGGAAAAATTGCGGTGACGATTTTGTCGCATCTGTCCCATATGCATTGCCGTTTCATTTCACGAGCAGGAATTCGCGGAAAAATGCGGATAACGAACGCGCTACGTTACATACATGTATATGTATATTGCGCGTCAGTACAAATTTAGTACACTCATGCACGAGAACTTTTTCGACGATTGCGCTTGAGCTAAAAAATAAATGAAAAGTAACGTAGTCACAATTTCATCACTGTGAATGAAAGCTTTTAAACGCACATAGACGTATTATTCGATTGTCCGGTACTCGATTCCATTTTCGCGCTGACACTATAATGTTCACTCGTCCAATAATTTTTATTTATGCTCGTTCGAGTAAAGAAAGAACTGTTGTTTTCCCAAAACAAACAAATCCTCAACCAGCTCATTACAAATTTCAGTTGAAATAGAAGGGTTTGTGACAGTCATCATAAATTCATTTAAAGAAAAGGAAGCAGATTAATTAATAGCCACTGTCGCAATAGTCGTAGATAGAGAATTATTTGAAAAAATAGAACAGAGACACTCCCTAAGTGCAAAAACATAATGAATTCTTCTAATTCAGATTCACTCATTTTCTAGCAAGTTAACTACTGATCTCCGAAACTGATAAGAATTAATGAGAAATGATAATCGTGAGTACGTCACGAAGCGAAAAATAAAATGAAATGAAATAAAAGCTTATCACTATATTAACAAGTTTCAACTGCGTTTCGTTATTCCTTCTCATAATCTGCAAATGATTTCCAAATCGGAAAATATTTTACGATAATTTCCTCTCGAACCGACGAACCGTTAATTCTATCGATAAATTATTGAGAAGGGAGATGTTTTATTTCAATTATAACGGGGCCGGGCAATCATTCGATTATAGAGACATTATAAAGGCGGATAGCGAAAAAGTGAAATCGGATTAAAGGATCGATGCAGCAGCCAGATTTAATAAGCGAATAAAACAGCTGCTGGCTCAGCTCAGCAGCTGAAACTGGGCGAATTTCTGTTCGACTTACCCCGTCGGGGTGATATTTCGATGTACCGCTGGGCGTCGTATTCGATCCACAGAATTCGGTGAGGACATCCTGTAGCTTTCGCGTGGAATCTGAAACAATCAAGTTGAAAGCAACCATGACTTCCTATTTTCTGTGCGTAGCAGCTACAATAGAAAACTTCCCAGAAATGATTATAATGGCCGAAGTGCTATTCTGCCTGTTTGTTAAACTGAACAAATAAGAACTATCAATTTACTATTACAGTTTTTATATTTAATTCAGTTGATCAGAATGAATGAAGCAAGGAAATTTTAATACAAAATTAATGAGTGTATCTACAATCTACATACGCAGGTATCGATTATTAGAAACGTGATATAAATGTATTGTGTAGATAAAACTTCAAATTCGTGTGACGTAACACAAATAAAAATCGAAGCTTGTTTTGATTTTTCGACTTACATCATTTCGTGATAAACGACACTGTATAATAAAAAGGAGCCTTGCAATGACACACTCTTTTAGGAATACCACGCGACGAAACTTTTTACGCATTGAAAAACTGAAACGCTGTTTTTTCTCTCTCCTCACGATTATCCACAGTGAAAGAAAACTGTTTGTCCGGATTCAAATAGATGCGGAATTCAGTGTTTCGCTAACGAGCCAAAACGAATGTCGACAGTTTGCAGTGGCAATTAAAAACGATATCGGCGACGCCGCTTAACGTCGAGTGGGATCGACTGTTCTCAACGGATAGTCAGGCAACGAATGGGAGGAAAAAAGGAAGATAAGAGGCGCGCGTTCGGTTTATTGGCCGGGTCTGATTCTGAGGAAGACGAAGAGAGGACCGAGAGTGGAGAGCGGAAACGACGATCGATCGGGCATCTGGGATTCGGTTGTTTGCAGAGGAAACAACGTCGATAAATTGACTAATAATAGGAGACCATTGGCCTAATCTACCGGCGTCGACGTCATAATGCACTTAACGGACAGGATATTTTTGGACGGAGACTATTTTCGGGACGATTGACGAGAACGATGATAGATCGCGCGCCAACGTTCCAGTCCAGAAATTCGCGTTTCCGCCTGAAAATCGGCCGCCGGAAAAACGGAAATTGACGCCGCGTTCTGTTAAAAAATGAGAAATTCGCGCCTCGAATCCAAATATTAGGTTTTTGTATACGAAATCTCTTTTCCGGATATACCGTTATACATATACAGCTCGTATAGAATATCATATACTAGTTTCAAACAATGT
>NW_017178472.1:1972045-1975242 GCF_001652005.2 Ceratina calcarata
TTGTAACAATTGTGTAATGCATTGACTATTTTATAGGATAACAGACTCTGATTTTGATTTTTCCGTTTGCTGAAAGGAGATTAACAAGACTCAATCGTGTCATGAACTGTTTGATTTATTTTATGATTGTCTAACTTGTTTTCATCAAGTTTTGTAACAATTTTAATATAAATATTTAAAATATAGACCGACTGTATAAAATGATTAAAATACTAGTTAATGATATGTATTTCAATATCTCCTAATGAAATTGCGTTGTTTTACTACGAACTATAAAGTTTAATTCATAATAATAATAAGACAAAACATAATATTCGTTCGGAAAATTCTAACTTCAAGAACAATGCATATTCATCAACATAAATTAGCTAATTGCCATCCTTCTTTCTTAGTCTTTGATATAAACGCTTTATTATTCAAATTAACATTAATGAGAATAGCGATTGTAAATTTAGCCAGAGTAATTAAGTAGCGCTCATTAGTATGCGTTTAATTAATGACGGCTGAGATTTTGATAAATTATCATTAAATTGCGAATTTTGATGTACAATAAAATATTCATAACAGTAGCTTCAAAAATTGCTTTTTAGATAGAAGTTTCTTTGAAGCTGTCCAATTAGCACTCACTCTATTTTGTACATATTACGCATCACATGCAGCGTTTATATCTTCTATACATTCATTTATATTACAATACATATTATTTATTGTAGTTTCTCTTTGGTTGGTCACTAATGATTTTATTGTTAATGTGATCTCCTTAACAAAAATACTAATCAAAACTGACTGTCAAGAAAGTGAGTTTCCAAGTCGAAACAAACATTTGTCGCGTGCCCTTTCAATTCCAATGATCGAACAGTAACATTTCCTGTTTTCTTTAAAAATACATGTCGCATCGGCGAAGGCCCGACGGCTCTTTAGCTTTTTACCCGGTCTCGAGTTGATAGAGCGGAAGAGAGACTTTGACTGGTGTAAGGTTGGCAACAGCCGACTGTTTCGCTTTTTACTTACAAGCTGCTAAGTCCTGGAGTTGTTGAAATTCCGCCGGTGAGAGCTTATCCCAGTGAAAGGCCATCCTTACTTCTGGTCACTGTCTCCCGCAGAACGAACGCCCAGTTCCTCGATGCTGAAAGTCGTCACCTGTGGATACGACGATATAAGATACAGTTTAGTAAAAACATTTCAATCATGTTATATAATTCAAGTTGAATACATTATTAATTGTCTTTTCTAAGAATCAGTTTATTGACATTGTTTTTATGCATCATCTAATAAAATAATCTCTTTAACTTCTAAAAAAGCCTCAAATCGTACGAGTCAATAATAAAAAGGTTATTCTCTTTTAATAAGTGTGCTAATCATTTTTTTATTCACTGCATATCAATTCCATATTCCATTCACTTTTACTTATTATTTAATTTACCGACAACAGTATCCAGCTTGCACTGAGAAAGAGCGGTGTTATCGAGCAGTGTCATACCAAGGAATTTATTGCTATTCCTAAATAAGAGATGCTTACCGGACTGTGATATACATGAGCAATTCTTTATCTGCGGCATGCAAAATGGGTTTACCGAAGAACACATTTTTAAATTTTTTAGCAACCGTAGCTTTCTAACCGCTCTACATAAGCTCCCACTGCGGGTTACGTAAAACGTTGCGACCTATTTCTCCTGCTGCTCTTAAGACTACCGACCAAAACGCTTTCACGGTAATTTAATGTCCACGTTATACGCCAGACGAGACTTTTTATTCTACACTAGACATATTGGAATACTACTGCTCTTACTTCTTAAAGCGAACCTCTTACAATATTGCTACATTAAAAACTTAGAAGTTGGAACGTTATTATACATATGTACATATAGTCCGATCATTGAGTATCAAATAATTGTACGTTCATATAATGTACGACCACATTCAGTAGAAAGTGAGTCGATAAGAACTGCTATTTGAAATGAACAACTCGATTAATAATTCTATGCATTTATAATGATACAGTGAATAGGTATGTTCTCATTGAATTGATAATTCATGTATTTATTACCATATTTAAGAGAATTTTTACTTCTGTTTATTTTACTATTGAATTCTCTTCATAATTATTGAACCGTGGATTTTATGTATTTATAAGAAAAACAATGTATAAAAAGGAACGAATTTATAGAAAGTATAAAACATGCATGTAATGTTTAAAAATATACAGAATATCAGAAGCTGACTGTAAATTCTATTCAATTTTCATCATTTTTCAAATATCATAAATGTTTTATAAACATCAGTCTAATAATAATCTACGTATATACACTAGTTCAACAAGATAACTCTCGATATAATACTATGATCAAAATAGGATATGTACATTGTAAAGCCTGAACAACTACCGAGCGGCAAATTGTATTGGAATTCCATCCGCGTTAGAATTTCTTCTTCTCCCACCAAATCCAATAATTTAGAAAATCGTCCAAGCCGATAAGATCAAAGGGAATTCGCGGAAACGGATTTCCTCGCTACTGCGCTTTCTTTTTGCAGTCTTTCCGAGTGGAAGTCTTTATTTCTCGCGCAAATGTCCAGGCTGCGAGGTTTATCTATAAAATTCTGTAAATTCGTGGGATATAATAAAGGGTCTCCACATATCTGTTTTATCTTTTCAGGAACCGTTTAGTCCTCTTTCGAGCGTATTCGCGTAAATGCAGCGGAGCATCCACAAATCGTTCTCGTCTCAGGATGTACGTCGATAACGAAAGACACGGACTTTACGGAAAAATGACTCCCTAGAGCTTTTTCATGCAGAAGGAAAAATGTCCCGATAACTTGTGTTAGATAAATGTACTAGTAATATTATCACTTGTGCGCCTGTACACGTGAGGGTAGTATAGTCGCATATGTTTAATTAGAAGATTGTACTAAATTATTAAATAAATTATGTTTGGACTGCAGATTTTTATAAAAAATAAAATATTTATCATATCAGTTTAAAATACGTTGTTTTACATTTGTTTTATCATTCAAAGATTGAAGTATGCATACAGCTTTTGATATTTCGAATAGTTACGTACATTACACGCAATATTTATAATTTTTGCATATTTACCTTTGCAAAGACTCGAAGTTCAAGTATCATGCAACAGAAATAGAAATAAGAGAGTCTGTGCTAGATGTAACAAAAAATCTGTGGAAAATGTATTTTAAAAACA
>NW_017178472.1:1975418-2002067 GCF_001652005.2 Ceratina calcarata
TGTTACAATTCCAACACTCAGAATCTTTCGAAACACATATAATATAAAATAGCGAAAATTAATTTTCCTTTATTCATATTGAAAAACAATCTTATGCACAAATCGTCCAAAATCAACGATGTCTGAAGCTAATTACTATTTTTCTATGGGTTTTGTGATTTGTAACGTAATGATAACACGAATATCTATGCCGAAATACGAAAAATTGGTCAGAACATTCTTAATAACTCAATGTCAAAGACATTGGAGGTCCTCTATTTATAGGATAGAGGGAACTAGAAAGTTTCTTATGCTATTCCGTATTCCAGATAGCCTGCCGGATTTCCCGTGTAAATTTAATTCCTCCTTTCTATCAGAATATCCAGGACGGAATATTCAACCGGAAACAGTTACGCTCACGACCGGTAGGATTCCAGCGTGAAATCGTCGGTTTACGAGCAAATATTCCATCCTTCCCAGGAAATGCCAAGTTTACTGGTAAAATTCGCGAAACGACGACACGAGAATTTATTAGATCTGTCACGAATTTCTACCTGACCCATGAAGGGCTACATGCCACACGTCATACAACAACACAATGTTAAGTTTCAGCTTTCGACATTTTCGTTAAACCAGTCTTTTCTTCCCTTTTATTTTGCTTCAACAGTACAGGCTGCTTCACGTTCCAAACGGTGTCAACATATTTCATGATTAGAAATAAGGAACATGTATAAAATAAGTGTTTGTTTCCAAAGTTATAACAAAAGTACCAAAATTATACGAAGATAGTTAATAAGAACTATCATTTAAAAAAGATTATTATTTTTTATTATTTAAACTTATTATGCATGTACCATAAAATAGTACAAACTGAATAGATAGATTCTTATATTTTATATTAAAATTAAAAAATGAAGGATCATTTCAAATGGGATTTAATATTGATTCATTCTGTGTATTTTATCATTAAATACACATTTAAGCTTTTGCAGATATAAAATTCAACTACTTTTTAACCATTTTAAAACAATTTGACTCGGGCTATCTTTCTACTTCAATGACAATAACTGTATAAACGTTAGAAGTTTGAGAATGGGGAAATTTCTTGCTTTCGAAACAAGTAGAATTGAATCCGTACGTTTTCAGGAAACTGATCAGCTCAATTATCATAAAATAATACGATTATTCGAACTTTGACTTCTGTTTGAACTGACGTCAACATTAGCATTTCGAATAAAAAATGTTTGAAATTATTCAAATCTCTGAGGACTAAAAATAAAAGTTTAGCGATCGAGAAAAAATAGATAATTGTGACACGTGAGTGATTTAAAAAATTTGTCCCATATTTAATTAGCAACTAAACTGCAAATTTTTATGCGTAAATAAAAGATGGTTGATTAGGGAATAATTTGAGAGAAAATTATTTATAATGAATATTGTTGTAGTCGAAAACTTCAACTGAAGATACATAGACTTTGGGGAGCTGAGAGAACTTTCGATAAAGTCAATCAAGAAATAATTCCACGGCAGTGATGCGTGGCGGCCCACCACTGATGCCTGTAATTAAAATCGGTTCGAAATCAGACTTTGGAACAAATGTGACCAGAAGCGGCAGCTTCATCTTCGTTATCTGGATTTGATTCCGACGGACTGACCGATATAAAATTCTTAATCCAAGACTCTCAACGCGAGACTGAATTATAAAAAATTTACAACAGAACCATTTCGTTCTTTTAAGACGCCAAGGATAATGCATACATACATATGTATGTTCTAGCTTTAGTAGTTGGAAACCGTTGAAGGGTCTCAGTTTGTTAGATCGAAGATATAATCGAGTTAACCCAGATAACAAGTCCTACGGATGAGTTTACTGTTCCGTGATAATGCAATGATAAGGCCGTTGATAACTAATTGCAATTATGTTCACGTCAAGTAAATTAAGGCACAAATTCCTGTTACGTGATGTATCACACAGTACCACGCCTACGTTTCCGATTACTATTTCGCGGCTGAAAGTGATTCAATAGAACAGTGTAATTCTTGGCGCAACCATAATTACATTCCGCAACAGCTGCGAATATGTCTGAATATACACGATACTGTTTTACATATGTATGTATATGTACCTATGTATTTCCAATAGAACGAAACTGCGCCATGCAATAGTTTCAAATTTTGTTTATACAGACTAAGTCAATAAAAACTACAATTTGAAATAAACAATTACTTACTCATTTGATTGAAAGAAATTTTCTATGCATTTATTATAATACAGAATATTTAGCTAAACCGATTATAACTACTGATTAAGCATAGATTTTATCGATCCAATAATAAGCGTTAGGGTTCATTAACGAAATCATTTCTTTTCATAGCTAGTTCATCTACATACATGTATAGCATGAAATTGTTACAATAGAGAGTGAGTCAGTAAGAAATTCTGACTTCATTATAAAGCCTAAGAGAAATAAATTTTAATTCATCAAAATACAAGAATACATTCACTTAATGATCTCCAGTACATTTATAATGAATTCATCATAGTACTTTTATGATACATATTATTAATTCACCTGTATATAAAATTTTGTTAATAATATATAAAATTATGTTGACGTGCTTAAAAAAGTTTATTTCGTAATTTAATTGACCCTGTTTAATCTAGTCAGGGAAATTATGATTGTACCAAAGGGTCAGTTCGCATGTAGCGAGTTACTAAAAAAGTTATCGATCCGAACATCCGGCGCGTTCATTACGACTCTTATCAACGAGATCTGCTTGCGTAAATTAACTTCTAGGGATCATTTAATAACACCGTCGTTCGAATTAAAGTGAAAACGTCACGACCCGCTCGTTACATAAGGTACATTTTATCAACGATTTTCGACGAAATCGAAACCTTATCGCCGTGCAAACTGCTTAAGAATATAATTTATGAAACTATAATTATCTCCATTAGAATGGAGGAAAAAAAAATATGCAACAGGTTCTATTGGCATGAGGCTCGTTACGCAAAGTACCCACCGCCAGAATATCTCTAATTAGATTGTTACTGAATGGCCACTCGACATGAGTATCTCGTGCTCCATACTCCAATTAAAGTATTATAATAATTTGATAGCGAGATCGATCGTCTATTAATTTTTCATGAAACACCAAGTATCGCAACGTACGAAAATAACGCCGAGTGTAGCAATTTCTACGCGATTGGTAACATTCTAAGTCTAATGCATGAAGCACTATTCATCCGTTGAACGAAGATAGGATAGCGCACCTTGGGCGTCGTTCGCTTCGTGCACGATAAGATTCACTGCTCTTGACTCTCAAACAATTCAGTCATTCTCGTGAATGAGTGCACTCAGGTCTATAATGTTACGAAACAATAATAATCATACTATACGATTATAGCGTGCAATAATAATTACAGTAGAACCAGAGAACATTAGCTATATGTAGAACGTGAAAGCGTAGAAAGAGAAACGAGATTATAAAATTTAATTCTGACAGTAAGAGAATAATTACAATTTTACTTAATATCTGTTAACTATTTTTAGAGCATTAACTCAAATATAAATAATATTAAGAGAAAATACATTTTATCAATTTCTTGAATACCAATGTTTCCAAACTGATGTCAAAACCTTTCTCTCCTTTCCCTGAATCTTGTACCTCATCACACCCAAAACGCCTGCTGTTAACGTTATTTAGCCTTAAATGATTCAACAAACTCCATTGGCGGAGACGGTCACCGCTAAAAGCGTGACATGCATAAATGTGCTACTACGTGCACTATCCTAAGTTAAACTCTAAGCACTTCGAACAAGGTATAACTACAATGAGATCAGCTGAGAGAGTATCCCGAGTACATTAATCGCACTCAATGAAGTAACGCGGAGACGCAAGGACTGGATTTACAAAACAAAGGGAGTATGTAATAAGAAGTTTCTTTAAGACGCGGTCAAGTAGCTTCGTTAAATCACGATAGGTCCAGAAATTATACGAAGAGAGAAAGAGAGAACGTACAACGAATACTCCTTCGATAAGTGTGAAAAAATCATACATCTTAAGGAAATTCTATTCTCACTATTACTGATGAATGACGAGTGCGACTCTTCGGTACCGAAGCTTCATATTTACCGAAGGAATATTGCACATACAGGTATCGATTTGATATTTGTATCCGGGAAGCAAGCAGAATGGGACGAAAATGGAAAAGGAGCGAAACGGATCAGAATCATACGGCGAAGGGGTTCATTGTGGATTTTCGATTATCGGGCCAATTATCGGGGCGGATGTGAATTTGGCACGACGGTAGTTGCGGCCGCGTGTTTTATTTGCCCTTAATCGAATTTTGTTTTCTTTTTCATGAAATTCGGAATTTATTTGACAGTGTGAAAGTCTCGATAAATATTCGCCGGTTTCGTAAACACATTTCAGATCTAGAATACATACGTACATATACTATACATATGTATGTAGGTTAGCACCAGTCATTTCCGAAAATACACATTTTTTATCAAAATATTAAATACAAACGTTGTTGTGTTAAAAAAGAGGCATTTATTGGTAGCGTTGAATTTGACTTTGAGGTCAAGTTCAGAAGTCTTTTTAAGATAAACGTTGCAATTTTAAATGGAAGTTCCATTTTTTTCAAGAAACGGAAAAAGGAGATATGTTTAAATATGAATCTAGTCACATCAAGATTATTCCTATTAAATAATCTATTTAAGGGTTACTAAATTGTCATCTAACTAAAACAGGATCGACGAACGATTCAGCTAGCTAAGATATCGGTATTAATTTATTCACGTCTATTATTTAATAGTGGCATTGTTAGTATTCACTGGTATTGTTAGTAACGGACGAGCTTGGAAGAAGAATATCAGAGTTTAAGGCCGAGTTCAGAAGATATGAACTCGATGAAAAAAGCTAACAATGGAAAGTTAAATGGAAATGTCAAAACGAAATGGGTAGGTCGCGAAACGAAATTTAAATTCTTTCAGTTAAACTCCATTACTAAGTTTTTATCTCTACACCGTGATCGCGTACAGGCATTGTTGCTTTGTAAGAAGTGAGAACACATGAACCCTAATTTATTAAGTCGTATATACGTATATAACTGCATTATACATGATTCCTGTCATGTCGTCTCTGAATTAAATCATGTTTAAATGATCAAACGTACGGATCAGTTGATTGCTGTAAGTAGCATCGATTATTTGAATATTTGTGTGGGCTATAATCTAGTTGATATCCGAACAAGCAAACAGAAAAATATTTAGCAAGAGGAGTGTTTGCTCCCTCTCATGTAAATAAAACGCTTGTGTGTTAAAATATCTGAATATCGATACTCCCAAGCAGCAAAATACTTGAATCGAAACGAGCAGGTAATTGTATTAAGGAATTTAATTACAGCTGGTATAAAGCTTTAATCGCAAGCCAATCATGCAAAAATAGAGCTCGATAATTAGGAAATGGATATTTTAACATGTGATATATAATAATACAAATTGTATTGTAATGCACAATATGAATAATATATGATTACATAATTAATACGTCATTAAACAATACGTATATGCATGTACATGGAATAAGTATCGAAAGCGTATCTCTTTTTATCGATATTCTCCAATTATAACAAAGGATTTGGCGTCTCTTGTGATGGAGTCCAAGCCACCCCAAACCAGTCAGTCGCTATTTCCATTTCCGGTGCTTGTCGCTGCTTAGAGGTAATCTCACGGATCAATATGGAGAGGACATGTATGGGGGAGAAAGGTGAATTGAATAAGCACGTTAGTGCAGATAACGGATAGAAGGCATGGAATATACGATCAAGCAGAACTATGCATGTATCGAGTATTTCCTTATGTAGCTTGAGACGCAATATTCAGGAAAATAATTAAATAGGGGAATAACGAAGCGTAACATATATTTATGATCTGTTGCAAAAAATGCCATTGTATATATTTATGTAGTTAAGATATTGGAATTTGAAGATATATCCAAAAATTCACGTTCAAATAACTTTTAACAGAGAAGCTTCTTTTCTAATGTAGGTATAAGGAAACGATTAAAGCTTATTTGTGTATTTTTTAAAAACGTTGGATCATTACTTTGTCCAGGTTACTTTATGAAATATTCTGATATTGGCAATATAAAAATTCCACCATTTTAGAATTTTTAGATAGAATTTCAAATTGTCAACTTTTACATACAAATTCATTGCCGGATTTAACTCATTTGTGCAAAAACATGACATTATCACTTTTTACAAATCACAGATATAATATGGAGCGTAGAAAGTGGGATTAATTATAGGGGAAAAGAAACAGGCAGTTAAGTGGAACGGATACTCATAAATACGACGAAGAGAAGGGTAAAAGGGTGGAGCGGTCGGAATGAGGTTTAGCGAGCATTTAATTAAAAATGAAGACTGCGGGCCTCTGGATCGTAAACAAGGACGAAAGGAATTTATTTGGCAGTGTACAAGTTCCGGTGTACGTTACACGCGAAATACATTACATCGAAATACTCCGACGATAGTTTGGACCATTAACGAATGAAAAAAATTATACTGGTTATTAAAATTTTCGTGATAATTAAAATATATTTATTACCGACAAGAAGAATCATCTTTCGTAATTTTTCTTATTGTTTTAATACTGTATTAACATTACATGTTCAATATTGAGATTAATGACTTAACTGAAAAAATTGTATAATAAATAATTACATTTCTGGCATATCAAAATTTTTGCCGAACGAATTTTTCACACTATAGAAGTGCTTAAGAACGCATTCGGGTTGATAGTGTATTCAATAAATACATTTCTGTGCAGCCTGTACGTCACGTAGAGTAGTTACAAGTAGTATTAGTCAATGATTTGTCAAACGAACTCTGCCTATCCGTATTTGATCGTATTGTATAAGACCATATACTATCAAATCATCGTTTCGTATATATTATTGCACAATGATACCTCACACATTACATGAAGGCTAATAGTCAGTAAAAAAAAGGTAAATAATTTTTATTATTTATTCCCAACTATAAGTTGAACTTATAAATTCGCTGTACTACATAAATGCAGTTATATTGTGATACAAAATATTGCAGAGATGTAGGGAAAAGAATCTGTGTGTATACTTCATAAATGTAACATGTTCAGTGTTATGTCAAAAAGTAGGAAAACAATTACGAACATGTTGCAACCTCGCATAGTTTTCTTACAATTACTCGTTAAGAGTTGTCGGAAGTCTCGTTACGTATGTAGATACATACCTAGGTTACAAGATCAAAGAGGCCTTTACCGAAGGTGGTGTATAAAAGTTAAGGAAGATCTGGACTGAACTTTTCCAGCCGAATCAAGCCTGAGGACGCTAGGAATAGGAAGGAAAGAATCGATACGTCCTAAGAGCTCCTTCACGCGACGATTCGTAAATCGCGATTCTCGTATGCTTGTATGCACATAGACATTTTAAAACGTGTCCTTAAAAATGTTTTTGCATTACATCATCATACCCGTTTTATACGTACAATATTTAGTTATATCTTTGTCATAAAGCGTTTGCTGACAAACTTTATATAACATTATTTTGTTCTTTTTAGGTGTAGATTAAACTGACTGTTTGATCGTCTAAATTGGAGACACTCTGTATGTCAGTCAAATAATTGCAGTAATTCGTTCCGTTTTCTATTTTCTTTTTAAATAAAAGAAAAAATAAGGATAAAGGTATAATTAAATTGTGAATCGTCGCGTGGAAGAACTTTGATCGACTAGAATTCGTTTCAACTGGTATTTCGATGTGGTGAAACGAAGGATACGAATTTGCAGGCGATCGTTCCCTTCGCGCGACGGAACAGCTATCTTTTGAAGTTCGTTTGCGTTGTTAATTGTTAATTTCCGCAGCCAGGAGAGAGTTTTCGCTCTCCGTTTAAAACGAGGGAAGATAATAAATCTAGTACTGATTTACACACGTACCAGGTAAGTATAGTTAATGCTAACTGATATTTACTCACGCGTTGGAAATAAAATCATCGAAGTGATAGCAAACTAGTGAAGCTTTACACGAGGTTCTACGCTTTTCGTGGAGCGCACGCGTTAATTTTGCCTCGGGTTTCCTTTTTCCCACGGACTCCTTTGTTACGCGATACGCCTAAAGCTTTCATACTTTAATTGCGTTCATTCTACCATAAATGGAAGCATTAATACACATAAACCAACTGTTTTTCAGATCTCTGCGGAGATAAACATCGTGATACTGTAGAGTTATCTGATCTGTCAAGATTATAAATAAAAAAGACATAATATACAGTAAAATATAAATTATTTGAATAAAACGCGTAATATTCTACAAAAAAAATTTACTGTGTTTAAAAAAAACGACCTGCAACCGTATGCACCAACCTAATGATACCAGCATAATAGAGTATTGTACTATATGAGCATATGACTTCAAAGTCTGGCCTGAAGGTTAACACTTGCTGGCCTGCGACTCCCCTTTTTCACAAGGAGATCCATCGTGGAATTAAGTGAACCGTGCATTATGAGACAGAGGATTTCGTCGGTCTACTTTACTGTAATCACGAGAAACGACATGGGGTTCGATGCGGGATGGAAAAGCTACAGTGACCACAACCGCCAACACGTTCAATTCTCTGATCAATTCGAATTCGTGGACTCAGCACGTTCCGCCGTCACAGATAGAACGAAATTTGGTTCTGCTTGCTGATGTATCTTTTTTTCTAACCAGAATTTATTTTTTCGCAGGGCTTAATACAAGTTGCTATAGCATATTTAGTTTAATTATTATACAGGGAGAATCTATAAAAATAGTGATAAAATAATTGATCATTCTTACAGAGGATGTTTTATAGGAATTTTGTATTTCATGGAACTGATTGAATTTACAGAATTCTCTTTTGACAAATCACAATACGTTTTTGTAAGTCTTTTAATGGAATCAGTCAGTATTTCAGATGATAGTTCGTATGTCTTTCAATAATGTTTTCTATCTAAATATATATAATTTTATATGTACAACTCACAGAAGACTTCGAACACCTTTTAAAGCAGAATAACCTTTTTAATATCGGATCAAACAATATAACTTTCTGCCATTGTATAACTTCTTACCATTATCATATTATGCATCATATCATGGATGGACATAAGAATTGAAATACTTTTTCAATTCATTGAAGCGAATGATATAGTTTATTCAGCCAATAGAGTTACCGAATCCGTTCTGTCCAATTGATTTAACGGCTTGAACAGTAACGAAGTTTCAATCTTCGCGATACAAATAGGAAATTACGACGAACTAGTCGAGAAAAAGAGAATCGTATGAATCGCGACAATGCGAGGTAAAATTCGGAGGTGGCACCAAAACGATTCCTCAAGCACGTAACGACGGGAACAACGGGAAGGACGTCGATATCGACCGATGAAGGCAGAAAGATAAGGGATGTTCTGAAAGGAAGTAGATATTCGGGGTTGGGGTGGGGCGTTATCTGGCGAGAAGGAACTTCTTTCTTCTCGCTTCGTCTCATCCTTTCTCGCGTTCGGTTAAACCAGCCACGTCCGATCTGTGTTTTCATCTTTCCTTTCGTCTCCTGTCACTACCCTTTACGAGGGATCAACAGTGGAAACGCGTAGGAAACAGTCTCTCTCATCCTCGTCACGAGTCTCAAAGGGAATTCGATTTCCACTTTTTCTGAGTTAACGATTACAATTTTCCTCGCGGCACGTTTCAGTTATTTCGAATTTTATCGTTGAGAATGAAACGCGGCTGTATTTAATTCTTATACTTTTATTAGACTACTGTATATGAAATGTCGTTTTCTTTAAACATAAATATAATAATAGATTCTGATTCATAAATGTTTTGTTCTGCATACAAATCTGCAGTCTGTTGATCGTTTAGGAAGGTAAATCGCCGTCATTTCCGAAAACAGTTTTGCGTCATTTTAAACCGATTGGTATATTACGCTCCGCTGGGTCCAAAAATATTCGACTAGTCTATTTACCCTTAATTTACTGTTTCACGTTGTATATGTAAGTAAACGCGAGTCTTCTCTGCGCGCAACCGGCAGGTCTTGCGTGAATATTCTCATTGTTTGCTTGCTATTGTTTCGCACAACAGACGAACGCTGCATGTGGAATCGTATTGTATTGCGTTCTAATTCTAATCAAATGTTCGCTTTTTGACATCCGATATTCTGTAATACGGCACGATTTCAAGCTTCAGACTACGCAATCATTATAAATTAATTAGAAAACAATTTCTCTTCATGCTTGTTCTCTAACATAACGAAAAATGAGATTAGCTTAGCCATAGGAATGTGGTTAATTGTTAATTAAAAAATTACCCGTGCTAGTAAAATTTGTATGTTATATGTATAATGCGGGACGCAATTTTCTTTTCTATACATATATGTATACTAAACTGTCGATCTAGTAGAGCAAACATTTTTCATTTTCCAACTTGTTTCACGTCAAAGACGTCGCCCCCTACGGTATACCCAGCACATGTGTAAAATGTACGAAAATGCCAGTTTCATGGGCGTATTTACGAATTACCCTCGCCTACGCGGCAATAAATTTTCGCTGAGTTATCGCTTTTCTCTACGAAATGGGTGCTGTCCCGTTATATCCCCCTATTAATTACGTATTGCGCAACGGCGCACGGCGCGTTAATTTTTCCCCTCTCCGTTCCTCGTTCACCAATAAATATATCCGGTTCCGACGCGTCGCATCGTGGACGCTTAATAAATACATACACGTAATACACTTGTATCTGATCTAGCCATCGTAGCGTATCATTATGAACGGGCAAGCGTTGCATTATCACAGACATCCGTTCATAAGTGTTAGAACACTTTGAATGTATTTATTGTTCACCAAAATATCAGATAAATGTTCCAAATTAGTAACGAAAGACTATTTCACTAGAATTATATAATCGTAATCACACAATAAGCCATGTATTGTTCCAATAAAATTGTACATCCAACAAAAGAATAAAAACGATTTTCATGTAATAATTTCAATATAATCTATCAATATCAATACGAATATTATTCAATATAATAATAATTATATAATCGTAATCACACAATAAGCTTGTTCAAATGATATTAAGCTTTTGAAGACAATATTGGACTATTTCATATGATAATATATAAAACATTTGCCTATTTATGTACATACTTGCATCATCGCCCATCTAATCACTAGACTACGAAATCTTATAAAAAATAAAACATTTAATGATAGGATGTAAAAAAATAAAAATAATATCCATTTAATTTTTAATTCTCTACAGTTACACGTTTTGAACTATACAGTTTGTATATTTTCTACAAAGTATAAGCTGTTCCTATAAATACATAAAGCCAATACTTGACTAATGATAAAATTCGAATGTTCAGATAACATAAACGCTGGATTTAATGTAGCAAATAAACAAAACATCAAAAGTTGAATGCACATTTGCAATATTTAAAAGATAAAAGAAATTCCTATCTAAGACGTGTTTTTTAATCTGCTAGCATAAAAGTTTTATATTGCATAAAAATGAGCTGTTTATTAATCGCACAGGATTTTCCCGAATCCTGACACGCGAAATGCAAAGTTTTATCAGTATACCGCAGAACGTGTCGTCGCAGGATTCTCGGATCAATGAGACAAGGGAATGCATATATGAAAATTACGCGAGTCAAGCTGCATCTAACAAGTAAATATCGCGAGAATATATCAAGCCATAAAACACTATGTGAGGCTTGACATTATGACGTTCATGCTATGTGCGAATGTTATGTTTCGCAACTGACAAAATGACTAAATGCTCGCGTTGACAAAAAAACTATGTAATTGTAATTCTACAATTCGGAACAATTTTGTTTATCAAGTTTTATCATGTATAATTTAATTGCTGTTCTTGCATTAAAAAAATTAATATTTTGTAAATTAATTAGAAAACTTATGCAGCAAAAAGAAATGGTATTTCTCTCTCTCTCTCTTTCGTTAACTAAATTATTATTTCATTACATTATTGATGAATTAAATTATGAATAAAATAATGAATTAAATAACAATTTTTTATGATTCATTGTTTCAAATGACAAAAGTCGTACGAGGTGTTTGATTAAACGACGTGATGACACAGAAAGAAAACCGGTGGTCCTTAAGAAAAGAGATCATCGTGCAGCAATTAGTTCCCTACTGGACTTAAGATTCGAGGAATCTTTTTCTTTCCTCCTTACCATTCCCATTCCCAATTACACTTGCTTCTACACTCCCTTTGTAATCCTTTTAATTAATTTCTCTGGCACGCATTGTTTTATGGCAGTAGCTAGCTGCGATTAATTATTCAGTCGACCGCAATACGCCGGTCGTGGCTTCTGGTTAAATATTAATCTGGTTTATTGTGCGTTCTTAGAAAGATTATGAGCTAGTGATACTTGAGTTCACTTCTGGGTATAGGGCATAACGACCGTTTTGTTCGAAAACTACTCAACAAGCCACGCCTAACGAATAACTTCATGCTTCCTTAAATATTCAAACGCGATAAACCACAATCTAAACCAACAATAAAAAGAAAGGAAGTGGCGAGCGACCGCATAATCTAAACAGAAGTAACCAAAAACTGCGACAAATTTTTCCCCTTCGTTGAATGTAAATTCTCGAGAAGTGAACAACAAAGTTTTCTTACTCCATAGAATCATTCTACAGGATGAGTCGAATTGTTGAATTATTTAAATTGAAATATCTCGTAAATTACTACTTTAATTACTTTTCGACATACATAGAACTGTATTTTTTTATAAAGCATGTCTAATTGTATCGTTTGATGTATAAAAAAAAATACTCCATTCTATTTAAAAAAAGAAGTGACCTTCAAATCTCCTAAGCACCTCCACCTGCAGAAAAGTTATGTACATCATGTAATGTGTCTCTTGAAACCAAACAATTTTTGTCTGAAACATTTCTTCCTATTTCAAAAAATGTGTATAGAAGTTATTCAAGTAGCAATAGTTAGTGAGTTACCCTGTACAAAATCAGACTACGGATTTTAAACGTACGTTAAAACGAACACAGTTAGTTCCTAAATAATATTACATTTTGCAATCCCGTTCCTTAATAAAGTTAATGAAATCGACACTAATAAAACATGCAACGTAGCTAAATATTTTTCAGTGGCACATTTCTGTGTTGATTTTGCACCATATTTGTCTGCTAGACGTACTGCACATCTCTCACGTTCAAGCTTTTTAAGTATATCACTCTAATATAATATTCCAAATATGTACTATGCTTATCATACTGAACCATGAAGTAGATTTTATCGTACAGAAGCAAATATGTATGTATATAATGACTTACATTATATATAAACTTATTATTCGTATAATGAAGCAGGTGTTTACATATATAATAGGATGTTCACCTAATGGTCGTTTATATAACGTAGATACTACTGTAAATATTTCCAAACAATATTAGAGATAATATCTCACGAGGGTTAACACGTCTGCGGAAAATAGGCAACGAGATTTTGCTGAATCCTTGTGAAAATTGGCAAAGCAACGTGCATCGCAACGCTCAAATATGTCGATACGTAACGAGACGCCTTTAGATTCTTAATTGGTTCCAGAGCCTATGACGCGATGCGATGTTCCCATTTCCTCCTTTTTCCTACTTCATCCTTTTCGATACGAAATGGAAGTTAAAGGCAGTGAAAATAAAGTGCCCCGACGACGTACGTGATAAGTGACAAGTAGCATCAGGAAGAGCGAAGAAAGAAAAGTATATAGCATAAAACGTGTTTCGAGGTATCTGAAGAAACAAGATCTATCACTGATTGAAACTGACAATGAGAAATTCAATTCGCTCCTTCCAAATGAGATTACATTTACGATTCATTTCTTCCATTGTTAACGAGCTAACGTAGAAATAAATTATTTCATAGAAGAAGATAAAGTTATTTTATATGAAATGCATTTCGAAATTCGTAGAGAAGCAAGATCTATCGCTGAGTCAAACTGGCAACAAGAAACTCAATTTCCCCCCTCCCCTGGAATAAGATTACGTTTGCGATTCATTTCTTCCATTGTTAACAAGTCATTGCCTGCGCGATTTGGAAGTTGGATTTCGTCGAGTAATTAACGCCAGCTCCGAGGAATGCTCGACGACAGAATTACATTGACACTACTCGAGACTATCAAGTCGAATTTTACTCCTTCTAGATTTAACCAATCTGTCGATTTATTTCGTCTGCTAGAGCCATATCGCGAAATTCTTTAATAATTGCAGAATCATCAGTGCCCGCGAGGAAATTAGGTCAACCCGAAATCCGGGATCGTCTAACTTTCACAAGCTCACAGAATCCGCCGCTAAAGGCTCGTCACTTTGGACGATACAGATGCTATAGGAAAGGGGTTTCCGTTGACCGAATTTCGACCGAATCGATATTGAACGAAATTCTCTTTCTTTATTGCATCACCGAAATCGCAATGTAATTAACACTAGATCTACCAAGGGGGGGTAAAAATGACTTATTTGGCATTTCTTATAAGCATTATTCATCTTCAGTACATTTCGTTTTCTAAAATATGCAAATAACTAATTCTGTCAAACAGTTTCATTTTTTTGTCTTTTTGATGTAAAATTTTATGCAGTATACCTCTACATACTGAGATGAGTCATTTTCACCTCCACGGAACGCACATTAAAAGCGTAATTATTTTGAAAATTATTGTTCTTAAATTATTATTATTATCATTATCAGTTTATTATTCAATTTTCATTCATAAAAACTTAAAAATTGCTATATCTTTTCTTATGACTTATTAGTTTGAACAAGTCATTTTTACCCCTCCGGTGAACGTAGGTATAAACACTATAAACCGTCAATCGCCGGTAGTTCTACTCTCAAAAAGATAAACTTCGTAACGGCACGTACGATGTCAATGTTACCCATTAAATTCAGCAAAAATAAGACTTTACAGTTTACGGAAACTAACTTTTCATCCTTATCCATTAGTGCATATAAAATATCGTCTTGTTCAAACGTAATAAATGTTCCTATGAAAGACACGTATGTACATCATACGTTTGATTTGTTATCGCTAAAGGGAGTAAAAATTTCATTTTAACCGCAAAATCTCAAAAAGTTATCCCAGCTCCTTAATATGGAGGTTCTGCGTATTTATAATACAGTCGTACATTCGCATATCAAACACATTACACACTGCAGTTTCGACTCACGAAATCCCGTAGCAACGGAATAATGTAGCCGACTAGCAACTGCTGGATTCCACAATCAGAATCTATGAATACGGCATGCAAATTTAAAGCTTACTGCTCACTGTCAACTAAGGCGGACAACGGAGACACGATTTCACCTACGTTACGAGGACTCGAGCTTACGACCAGCATGAATTTTATTAGTGACATAGCTAAATTTTCATGGAGACTAATTGATAATGAACTTGGATGTACAATATTCCTTTTTTTTTGTCAAAGGCTGGCTGATTCGACGGTGGAATGGTCGGATTTTGTCAACATCAATAAAATGCCAAATAATCATACGTAACTCATTAAATATCGAAGTTAGAAAGAAAACAACTTTTATTTGAAGCATTTTTCGAAATTTTGAAGGAAAAGAATTTTGCGTCAGCATCAATACTTAATTAGATATTTCCTTCTATACTTTTTAGCACGTAGCTATTTATTATTAGCATTATTCTTCCGACGTATGATTTCTTTTTAATTATAGGAAATGCGTTTTTCTAAGGTACATAAACTTTTGGGATTGACTGTATAGCCAATACATCCTTAAGTCGTGCACGTTGTTCACTCCGTTTGCATAACTAAATTCCTTACAAACGCATAAAAGTTAGGTCTTGCGACACATTTAGTGACAAATGCTTTGACCCTCCTTACAATATTTTCATTTAGACATGGTAAAATCGATCAAGATGTGGCAAAGTGCTGAGAAATTTCTCGACTCCCACAGCAATCGTTATCTTTTGAAGACCGATCACGCACGGACACGTTCTCCACCTACTGTACTTACGCATGCTTAGACCGAACGACAACTTTGAAAGCAATCTAACTTAGCGTCAAGCAATCTCAAACACGATACGAACAGCTTTCTAACGAGCTCGATATCAAGATGTGGCAAAGTGCTGAGAAATTTCTCGACTCCCACAGCAATCGTTATCTTTTGAAGACCGATCACGCACGGACACGTTCTCCACCTACTGTACTTACGCATGCTTAGACCGAACGACAACTTTGAAAGCAATCTAACTTAGCGTCAAGCAATCTCAAACACGATACGAACAGCTTTCTAACGAGCTCGAGTCACACTATCACGTCTACAGGAATGTTCGTTGATTGTATGGGATGTAAACCTTTACGATAGCCCTTAAACTCCCTTCTAATATTCATCACGCAGTCATTAGAAATGCAAAAGAATGAGAAATTCATATCAGCATTATCAAAAAAATGTGATGCCTTCCTATTAATTTGCATATTATTTACAAGTTTTATATAAGGGGGTAAAAACCGCAATGGTGTAAGTTGCTTTTCGGGGAATTACAAATGTTAATACATTCAAAGAGAGCGTGAAGTAAATCCCATCTTCCTTGGAAACTGATGGCAGTATAATGTAAGCATATTAACGAGACAGAACTATTTCCGGACCCTTTTCATTCCAAAATGTAACTTATACCATTATGACTTTTTCCCCTTCATATAAGACATAAGAGAAGGTATCTCCTATTATATCTCAGAATTTAATCTTTCATACATAGAGTTAATGAAATTATTTAGCAATATACGAATGTTCAAAAAAAACTGATAAATTATTTGAATTGATATTTCACACAAGATGAGTCAACAAGAATATCACATGCATATTTAATGATTTTATCAAAGTATGTTATAGTAATATTTCCCAATAGGAAACATTAAATAAAAATGCATCCTTTTGATCTGATAAATCAAAATGTATTTCTGCTAGACTTTGCAGTAAAATTAATTATTGCTTAAATAACATTTTTTATTGACTCATTCTGTATTAACTGCATCTACTGCGTTTGTAGAAAACCACACTGCAAATGCATCGATCTACTATCAATTGCGATACTTTCATGTATATGCACATGTACATTGCATGCATAGATGATGGTTTTGGTGTAATATTTCTGTGTAATAAGGTCCCATTACGCGATCATCTGCGGGTTTAACGCGTCGCAGATCAGAACACGTGGTCCCGAAGCGATAGAACAGTGTCAAACGATACCAACTATAATATCGAAACCGCGTTATTAGTTACATATTGACGGCGGGAGAACGAGCGCGAACCTAAATCCCCAAGGAAGTGTCGTTATTCAACACGGGGGTGGTCGTCAGCAGGCGACGCGCTGACGCGACACGAGTTTTAAATTCTAGCTTTAGTCTAATATCTGCTCATCAATAAAATTATTACGATAAAACGATCGAAATGATCCCATAAAGATGGTATTTGAGATGAGGAGCCCTACATTTTTTAAACGCTGCGTTTATAGTTCAAAAATAAATTGATTTTCATTTATTTTTACAGTAATTCAAATAAGTATTTGAAATTAGCCGATATTCCCATTATTATTATATTAGTAAATTATGTTGCATTATCTTTTAATAAAAATGATATATCTTTACTATAAGTTTTGCTGCCATACAAATTATTTCCGACCACATTGTTCCATCACAATTCTTAATTGTGAACGATTAGATAAAGAAGATTTTCAACTGAAACTTATGCATATATGAAAAACGACGTCTCAGATGTACCAATCCATATTATACACTGATTAGCCCAGATCTCTGATTCAGGGAATTAGTGCTACGCCGAATAAGAGTGTGGAAATCGTGCCTATATTCTCCTCCTACAAATTCGATTAAGATGAGTTCATGTTACTTTTCGCCGAATACGTGAAAGTTTCTTTAGCCTTATCTAACGTGCACGCTTCGTTGAAAATGTTAGAGAATTAACAAGTAGGAGAATTGCGAAACTAGGACTTATTTCTGACTCTGCTACCGAATCTTCTAATCTTTGTTATTGAAATTAATTTGTATAGTAATAGTACATACAATTTCTTATAAAAGTCTTAATGATAAGATAAGTCAATACTTCTTTGCACTACTTGCATTGCTTTCTTTTAATGTTTACCTACATCGGATGATTTATTGTAGCTATTCACTAACACAAAACATTTTTTAAATGGATACCATAAATGTTTCATTCGAGATGAAAATCTGCTAACTATAAATCTTATTAACATACTCCGAACTATTCAATCTTAACTTTGACTTCTAATAATAATAGATGATAAGAAATGAAACCTGGTAGTGTTGGAAAATGTAAACCTCAGAAGCAAACACCGTTTCACACGCAACAACTTGATACTAAGTGATATAAGAAGATCACCAACTAAGATCATTTTTCCGCGCGGCGACAGGGCCGACGACGGTTTCCTTTTCAAAAATTCTCTCTTCTACAAGCACTCGAAGAGGTAATTTTATTCGATTTACGTAGACGTTCTGCCACCGTAAAATTTTAAGTGGCTACTCAGACCGTGCACTCTACTCCGTCGGCGACGTTTCACCAGTCAATTGCGAAGCTTCTTGCCTTCATGCAGATACTGCGGAAGGTCAACCCCCCGGCTCTGAGCTTCGAGACGTCGTGCGTCGCGTCGTCGTCGGCAAAAGCCAAAAACGGCGCCTCTCAAGTCAGGCTAAACGAAATTCGTGCATGTTTACATTTTATTTACGTCCCATAAGTGAGCAATTTCTTCTGCATACTTTATCTTACACTCATGTATGTGATAGGAAGTATCTATTATGAAACACCAACACATTATGATCCATTCTTAAACAGTTTCATATGTAATAAAAAAAAATAAGTGCAACATATATGAAATACCTGTGTACCTCAATTTCTTAAAGTCTAGGGACTTGTCTCTAGTCTCTATCTCTCAATAACGTTTATCAAACACATGTATGAGCTACGTTAATTGTATTTTCGACTACTTATGGATGGGTTGTTTTCTAGGACATTGAGAATTCTGTTTCTGAATTGAGACACGACGACGTTATACGTAAACGATGTTTCATAATACATGTTGTTACTTCACGTTTTTATGCATATTACATAAGTGTATTATTACTTATTTAATTTTTATTGTCAATTTTTCGCAGTCTAATAATCTATTTACTAATAACACATACATGGCTTGAATTAATAAAAAAGATCGAAAAATATATTTCATGGATATAAGGTATACATATTGTATCCGTACTATGAATTGTATTGCGTTACGGTAATTAATGTTAATCAGGGATCAGTTCACCTCCATTTGATCATTTTAAATGAAAACATGTCAGACAAGAATTGATACTGATGATAATTGCACGCAATTATAAATTAGTTCAATTATGTTCTAATTACATTGCTGATTATTCCCATTATCGATGGCTAGAAATATTCCATGATCAATGAGCTTCGAGTTAGTGTACCATTGGAAACAGCAATGCCTGATTGACAGCGCATAATCGGCCAATTAAATTGCGCATATCCAATCAATACGACAGATAATACAAAAGTATATTTTTCCTATGTCTAGACCTAGAATCTCTAAACCAGGCATGTTCATGGGAATGTTTTGAGGAGCACCCAAGAGCGAGTCGCTCTGCGAGAGCCATTTGTTCATGACAATCGCAGTTGATAGTACACACAACGAGTCGGCACGCGCGTTTTAAATTCGGAAGCCGACTGTAACTGAAACTTCGTCGATAGTTCGACGCGGTTGAACACAAGATCGTTCGATTAGTAAATGAACAATAAGAACGTGTACATTCACACTGAATGAGCTGGTTCAAAGTTTACTTCAAAATACATACAGTAGTCTCCGGACATGTACAGCCACCGATTGGAACCGGGCTTGTTATAATCGCTAGACTATGCGAGCGAAACGATAGTAGAGGAACAATAACAGATAGATATGTTAGACTAATAAGCCTATGTGCATAGTGTCCCATTGCTCGCCTATTATCAGCTACTAATACAAACTTGTTTCTCAAGCCATTTCTTCACTATTTTACAACTCTTCGATTCATGCTTGATTCGTCACCCTTCTCTGCAACCAGCAGCATGTCCAAACCACCGTTCCTCAGAACAGCGGTTTGGACATGCCTGCTCTAGACTCAAGAATACTTTCAACGCTACTTGATCAGCCGTTACTGCTCATTGACACTTCATACATACGGAACAATCGCAAAGTTAGAACAACCGACGGCGACAGTTGTTTGGCTCGAACGTTCGTTTCTACAGGTGGTTCGTTGGTATTCCCAGATGTCAATGACACTTGCATTTATCTATTACGAAATTCTTGGCAAGGAAGCGTACTAATCGGAATTCAAAGGAATGTTCTTGTGACTGCGTATTCATGGCAAAAACACATTCATACGTAATACACTACGGGAAAGGGGCAAAAAGTACTTACGAATAACAAGTATTAGGTTGTTGCATAAGATATGTCGTCTTCTTCAACTACTGAATACGTCAATTAAAATGATTATGCAAGTATTAATTATGAGGATTTTAAACAAAAAAATTTATCAAATTCGAGAAAGCATCATTTAACAAAATCGAATAATTACCTATTTCATATAAATATTCTGATTTATTCACCCTGTACATCGTCAGTACATCATTTATATAAAATATCATCCCATAATATATGAAATAACATAATAATTTCTTTTACTAAACGATTAAGCAATTTTATTATGCCAGAGATAAACTATAATAAACGATTTAAAATGAAAAATTTAAAAGAAAGCCATATTGCTTTGAAAAATAATTGAAACGTAGAAGAATCTTGAGATCTGTACAGAACAAGTTTCCCAGAACAATTTAAGCTAAAAAAGGATTACATGGACGATGTGAAGTCGCATTATCGTTATATCGTAACAAAATAAACGGTGCATCGAGTCGGCTGACGTCGAGAACAAACGGTACGTTCATTCGAATCGCAAATTAAATTCGATTCGGGAACTGAACGTCAAACAAACGTCAACATCTCCTTTTTGTTCGTAAATGAATTGTGAAACGCAGTCGAATCGGTAGAATCCAACACTACAAAAATACACTTGTATAATATTTTTCTTACAATTTTTAATATAAAATTTATTTTATGTATTTATAAAAAATCGCACGTGCAATGTGTGAAGAAATTTAAAACAATAAAAGGTTCTTTTAGAAATTATATTTTTCAGTGCTAATATTTCAAATTCATAAATATTGACATTGGTACTATAGAAATGTATAACATAATGCAGCGGTTTCCAACCTTTAGGCAACTACGCCTAGCTGAAAAAATTTTTATTCCACGACCTACGCCTACGATATAAAGTTCATTTATTTGTAGATATTATGGTATAAACATCAGTTTTTTATTAAATAGTTTTGGCGGCTCCCCTGGCAATAGTCCGCGCCTCCCCTGAGAGCCGCGCCTCCCAGGTTGGAAACTGCGGACATAATGCGAAAAATTGTCAAAACATGAAATGCATAATGTAGACTTCATTTCTCAAATTTTCATAGCCAAAGTTTTTTATTTTATCTGAAATTCCTCAATTTAATTATCAAACAAAATTGGAACCAATGTAAGCACTTAAAACTCAAGTTATCGTAGTCGTTAGTGCAGTTTCACGTTTTTAAATGATCGGTAATTGTGTAGTGTGCTTTCGCACATTTAGCACATGGAAAAGGGGTGAAAATGGTCGACGCGTCAACCTAAACTTGTGTGTTTCCATGGTAACACAACCTACATTGGTTGATCTTGGCAAGCAAGAGAACGATATCGAAGGAAAACAGAGGGTTACGATGAAACAAAATTGTTCGTGAAGAAAAGGAAAGAGATAGAGAGGAAAGAAAAGTTCTCATTCGCGACAGAAAAAATGTACATATTATGAACTCTTCAAAGGCATTGAGTACATCAAAGGACGCACAGAATGAAAATAATTATCTCGAGTTTCCTTCATCATCTAAAAGTGTTGAAAGTAAAAAGTTTCGATATGGAACAATATTTTGTAGAAAGAACAATTTAACATTCTAACATTAAAATAATAACACTAATTCCCACAATTCGCTCCAGTATATCTTTTTATCTTAAAAATAAAGAAAGTAACAAAAATACAGTGAAACATTTTGTCATTATGGAACATTCTATAAAAAAATAAAGACATTACTGTTGAAAGTGGTTACAAGTACTATGAAAAAGAAGTTTGATTCTTTTTGATAGATAATGCAACATAAGTTATTAGATATTTTGCATTTAAAACAAAATTCTAGTAGAATGATGAATATCACCCCAGATAATATTTAAAGATTAAACGAGATTGGAAAATAATTGGGAAAAGAGAGAGGAAATTCTGGTTGGTAAAAAGCGAAAAATGAAAATGTCTTCGTGTGTAGAGAGTAACACATATATGTAAGTAGTAAAAAGACGTCTCAAAAGTATTACGAGAGTACAAGAGAAAAAAGAAAAATCCAATACGAGTAAGTTTGAAAATACGCGTAAAGATCGCACGAAAAACAACGCGAAGGTTCGAAGGATTAAAAGTGGTAGAAAAGTACGTAAAACTTTTATCAGACTTTCGCTACCCCACTCTTCGTTAAACTCTTTGATCTCTTGGCTCCAGCTATTTTAGTTACCGAGCTTCCAATTAATCGCGACTCATTTGATTAAACGTAAATGTAAAAACTGCAAAAAATGTAAGATTCAACGTAATGAACGTTCGTACGAAGAGTTGAATTGTATACATTCATTTTATATACACATTCTTGACATGAACTGATCACAGCAATATATGTATTTATAATGCAATACTTAATAAACTTAGGAAAATGAAATTGTTTTATCATTTAAGAATGTGCAGAAATAAAATATATGATATTCTACAGAAACTAGAACCTGCTATGTTTGAAAAGGATGAATAACATTTCATATGCATTGACCTAGTACATACATACGTGTATTCATAATTTAACAAAGAAGCAAAATAATTTAATTTAGTAAGAACAGACATACGTTACACATGTGTAATATTGTGTGCACATGTACTGTGAAGGCACTCATCAACTTCGTTTCCCATGAATTTCGTTTTATCGTACAATGCTCGTAAAATGGCTAAAATTAGCCAAGCTTTTCGTTCCTTTCATATATCCATTCTCGATTTCCCAGTGACGTGCTACTTCCGTGGTAACAATTATGGGATAAACGTAATACCATCGTAGGGAAAAAATAAGAGAGCAGTTAACAAAAGTTGGAACAACAATATATAAATTTGTATGTTGACAACTTGCTGGACCACATCAGAGTTTGTCTTATGAATCATGGCAAAAACCTAAGATTATCCGTAAATTTCATTCCAGAGAATCGTTCTTCGATCTGGCGTAAATCGAAGCTAAAAGAAACCAAATGAATCTGCGCTAATTACGTCGACAAGCCATTCGTTAATTACAGTCTACTAAATGCATTATTCTATATTTTTCTATTTTCAAATAGTCCTACAAATGACAGACTGCTTATTAGGACAACGTTTGATGGTCATTGAACGTCTCGTTTCCGGCGACTCGACAGAATAAAACACCAATACGGCCATTTACAAACACGAAGTTTTTGAAACAAAGCCAACACGTGTACACGCGCGCGCGTGTGTCAGATCGGAAAAGCAATCCCAGGAAGTTTCAAAAAGCTAATTGTAAACTTAATACAGAAGGAATTCGCAACAGCTCAATAACATTTATATCTACTACAATGTAAATATTTCAATGTTTTTTCCATGAATATACAATTTCCAATAATCCGACCGATCCGAATAAACGTTTGCAAATATTTGATGTCCTATAAAAAGCAATATCATGCATAAAATCGCGAAACCATGGATGAATTCCTCTGAAAAATACTGATTGTGAGAGTATTTAAAATATCCAATAAAATTTGTCTTAAATGTAGAAACAATTCCTTCCAAGTTCTAATTGTAAGAGAGTCTCAAAAACTGTCGCTGCTATAAAGAAATATAGTTAGCAATATCATAATTCTAAAGAAAAATTTAGATTCAAACTGTGCTGTAATATTCAAACATTAAACAACTAATTAATTTACTTTTGACAACTGACGAACATATAAGCTAATAGTTATTGTATTTCAAACTGAGATATACATTCCCAGTTGCAGAAACCGCTTATAGTTATCGAGCACCGCGCGCAAAATCGATTCACTTTGGCGGACATCTGAGAATCTGTTTGTCTTGCAGCCAACGGTCAACATCATGCTGAATCCCATGGAATACGATCATTCATTTACTTTGATATAAACTAGTACGCAAAAGGAAATAAAGTTAAGAGATATAAATGTGCGTAGAAAGGGAATGTGGTTGACGATTACTTTTTTATCAATAGTACACGCGAAACCGCAGAATTCTGTCTTCCTTTGGGAAACGGGGCCATCGTGCCGCATGTCTACCCTACATATATGTTCACGCAGCTCTATAAACGCGTACTCATATACAGAATACAGAGGCATCCAATACATATTCATATTCACTTCGCGCAGAAGGTCAAAGGTCATAAAGATCGTCTCTAAAGGATCACGGATCAAGGATAGAGACATCGAGCGTGCCCGACCTGGATGAATCGTGGAGCACACGGCGATTAACATAAATAAGAAATGAAGAAAAGGGAAGGAAAGAAGTGACAAATTACTGAATGCGTGTGCTGTTTACTTCACCTTCAATATTACAATGAGAGGACGGCAGATGTAATAAACAAAAAGCGTCGGGACATTTGAAATACACGCTTGACAGTTCAAAAATGCGTATTTTTCTTATTAATTAAATTCCCATTCTTTTGATAGATTATGCTACGTAATTATAAATCGCATTGCTTTACACTTGTTTATGGCGTTCTAATAATAATCAGCACTCGAACATTTGTAATTAATTCAATAGTCAATATTCGTTCGACATTATCGGATAAAATTAAACCCTCGTCAATTCAATATAGTTGTCTAAACTGATTAAAAATGTAAATCATAAACCATCAACTACACCTTACTTATTTGAACGATACGTAATGTAAAAATTGTACACCAGATATCGAAAGCGTGCATCTTAAAGCCGAGAATGCTATTAGGATAAACTAATTATAAAACAATAGATTTATAACTCACCATCTCTGCATGATCCTGTCGCGTAGACGCTTCAGAAGCGTCCTTTACGTTTCCGGCATCGCAGACCCGGCGTTGTTTCGTTTAGATTCAAGTTGTTGTCGCGGGACTGTAAACGAACTTAGAAATTAACTATCGTCACGGTGATCGTTGACAGTCGTGTCAGTCGCTTTTTTAAAACGATTAAATACTGCGACAGACGAACATGACGTTTCGGTACACGATAAACGCGACACACGAACCAATACGCACACGCATGAGGCGCGAGACCAACTGACTAGACCCTAGACCTACTGTTCTTGATCTCGGTTGTGGCTCCTGCGCTGGCGCCACCTGTTTTACACGGCTATCCCACTGATGCTATGTAATGTAGCACTTGCATCGTTTTAATGCGTGCGCACCACATTTAATAAGTCACCTTCCTCTTGTTGGTTTACAGTTGGTTTCCCTCATTGTCAGTTTCCCGTTGCTTCGTTTTCCTTTTTTTCGTGGCAGTGCTTTGAGATGATACTCTCCGTTTAAGAATTATTCATACGAACCTGCTTGTGCTTACACTCTAATTTTAAGCGCACAGTGTTGTATTTGAAATGAAAGTGGCATCGCAATTCTATCTACTAGAATCATACAATATCTTCAGATTGCCTGGTTTTCCTACCACTCTTTAAATGTACTATATCTAGCTAGAATGAATATACTATTTTGAAACGCTGAAAAAAATTGCGCTAATACTTAAGAAACAGTATTACATGTTCAGTTACTTTTAAATGTGTATATTGATTAACTAGCATATATTAGATATAGATAGCAATATTTCCCAAGCTTTTCTAAGATGCTATTATCACCGATTTAAGAGATCAACTATATTTATGTATTAAGAGCTTAATATTCTTATGACTTGAAGCGAGAGCATGCTTTGACATTTAAAAACGATCTGAATTACTATATTAATATTTAATACCAATATTTAATACGAATATATATTCTATATTAAATGGATAATACTATTAATAAATAGATAATTACATAATATGGTGAATTAAATATAACTGCAGTTTTTAACTATTTGTAATAAAAAATGTGCTAATAAAAAGTTTAATGGTATAATTCATACACATATGTGGATGATTAAAATTTCGAAATTATTTTATAATTTCCCGTAGCGCACGAATACTAAGATCACCTTCGATTCATTATACGGGTAGAATTCAAATGTTAGTAGCCACTATACATATTATCATAAATGGCTGATAAAAAGATGCATCTTTAGGTGGGACGCATGATAATCTAACTACTTATCAAATAATAATGAATTAAATCCACAAAACATGGATTTACATTATTAGAGAATGGTGCATTTTCTGGAAATTACAAATGAATAACAA
>NW_017178472.1:2002189-2008259 GCF_001652005.2 Ceratina calcarata
TTACATAATATGGTGAATTAAATATAACTGCAGTTTTTAACTATTTGTAATAAAAAATGTGCTAATAAAAAGTTTAATGGTATAATTCATACACATATGTGGATGATTAAAATTTCGAAATTATTTTATAATTTCCCGTAGCGCACGAATACTAAGATCACCTTCGATTCATTATACGGGTAGAATTCAAATGTTAGTAGCCACTATACATATTATCATAAATGGCTGATAAAAAGATGCATCTTTAGGTGGGACGCATGATAATCTAACTACTTATCAAATAATAATGAATTAAATCCACAAAACATGGATTTACATTATTAGAGAATGGTGCATTTTCTGGAAATTACAAATGAATAACAAAAATGTAATTTATTTTTCGCGTGCATAAAATACTGCGAGAAACTTTTTGGATATTAAATAAATTATAATTCCATTAGATCAAGATTATTTTTTTAATAACATTGCTTATTACTACTATGTACAATTAGCATTTTTTGACACAGGCAATGTTGTTTATTTAGGCCAATTTTATAAAATCAAACATACATGATTTACGATTTACATTTTAGTCGTAGCTTGTTTGTACTCTACACTTTTATAATTCATTCGACAGGTCAAGGTAGCAGGAAGAATAAAAGATTCATGTATAAAGAATACAACGATCACAATTACTGTTTGATATTGAATAATAAATGTTCGTTATTATCAGGGACATATTTGAAATGTGCTAAATCATTATAGTTCGCATCGTTAATTATTCCTTATTTTCAGGTATCTTTTATTTTATTCTTCCTTGTATTGTACACATTTACGCTACTGTATCTCATGTTTTGTTGTTCAATTATTGAACGTAAATGGAAAGTCATACAATATTTGAGAACTCCGACTACGGCCTTGGTTTTCCTGCCTGCTTTTATACTTCCTGGTTCTTCGTCTTCGTTCGTTATCAATAAAGAGAAAATATCTGACTAGCGAATCATCATTAATATCATATCATATAAATGATATATCATACAGGATTAAAGATTCTCTTCCGTAAATAAAAACATAGTTTATAGATCTTCCATTACAAGTACATAATATTATATTACTTAGCAATTTGATAATATTGCGAATGAAAAATAATGGTTTCTACACTAAAGTTTGAAAGAGTGGACGTAGGGCATTATATTTTTGTAAAGGAAGATGGTTTAACCCTTATAGACAAAACTCCTCTTTATGGACAGAATAATGAATCAACATCTATACAATTTTTAGGAATGAAAGAAGGATATAGAACAAGTGAATCATTTCATTATACACTTTAGAACTTAGTATATAACACGCGGATTTTTTTATAAAAATATTTCTGTTTGTTGCCACATTCTGTTACCTTTGTTCAATACTTTTTTCGATATGTTGACTACTACGTATCTATGCACAACAATTTATTAACTTTGTATCCAAAATCATGACGCAAGCAAGCACAGTCAGTCATACATACATACGTGTACCGTAATGAAATGCATGTCGTAGGTGTATTGTAAGTGTATTGCAATTAATTTTCATTAAATGTATGTAAGCTATATATATTTACATACGTGACTACTTAAACCTAAATTATCTAAATGAAGAATATGATCATCTTGGAATAATGTTTTTACAGTAAAAATCATTTCACTTAGAATCGTTTTACATTTGGAGCTTATCACATTTACATTAATTGAGATCTCAGAGAACGATGAGTAAATCGGAACACACGATAAAACCAATTAAATGTTAAAACAAACATTATTAATAGTCCAGACAACCGGTTAATGGAAGAATATATAAAATTTCATCAGAATAAAATTATTCGCAAATATTACTTAGAAATTTGCGATACAAAAATTGAATCATGTTTTGTCAAAAAACAAATTAAAATGATGAAACACGATATTACATGTATAAATCCTTGCTTATTATAGAACATTTAAACTTATCTCGATTAAGAAAAAGTACCATTTTATCGAAAATAAAAGATAAATTATTTTTGACACGATTTACAAATGGCGCATATCTCTTAACATTTATTGCTGTTTACGAAATAGAAAGCGTGTAAAAAAAGTCTTTTACCATTCTTTTGTCAGTCTATCAGCTCTCCAACAAAAAACATTCACAGACTCTTTCTACATTTGTCGCTATAATATTTTACACTAATATACATAACACATGGAAAATATAATGGAGACAGCATACTTGATTTGATCGTAAATTGCGATCTTCTTAAAACGTCAAAAATATCGCAAAATGTCAGAATTATTTCGATTATGCAAATATAACTGGATAATTATGAAAGACCATGGCTCTTCAATCATGTTAAAAGTGTTAGTTATACTAAGGATCTGTTGAACTTCGCGTCTCGTCCATATATGTCCTAACGTAAAACATGAAATCTGTCAATGCGGTGGACATAGACTTATCTACAATTTTTTGTGGGATCCAGCCCTTTAAATTTGTATTAATAATCCATGTAAATCGGCATTTGTTATCTTCATTAGGTAATTTTTCCGCAGCCCAACAGCTTAGATTGTTCTCAGCCCTTGAATTAAATATATAAGTACATACAAATATAAATATATAACATATATAATTTTCCTTTCGATAACTTGAAAAGTCGTATTTCGATCATACCTGACAACATTGCGGCGATTTGGTAACGATGTAAAAGGCACTGACGTACCAATATTGATATAATAGTTACCGTATTGAATACGATGTCTTAAAATGACAAAATCACGAGCGCCAATAAGGCCTCCTCCTTGAGCACTCGTGGCTTGATAAACAATATCCGTATTCTCGTCGATGTACTAATTAAAAACAATATTTATATTCAAAACATAATTTTAATTAGCATATAAAATTTAAAAGGAAGAAGGAGGGATATTACCTGTAACTTTTTCGATTCTGTGACGAGTCTGTTCCACGTGGGAGATGTCTCAATTTCATCAAATAGTCGATTTACCAGTATACTAGGTTGGGCTTCAATTATTCCCTTACAAAATTGTATTCGATCAATAACATGGAAAAAAATTATGTAAGATATCGGACGTTCAATATTCCAACTTACTACTATTTTTAAAATTTTTCCTTCTTTAGGACGGTCCATGTAAAATATAATATCACCATTCGGCATTATGTTCTCAATTTGCCAATCTTTTGATTGTAACAAATCATTACAATTTTGCACTAACACATTTGCCTTTCTTTTATAATCCTCTATCTGTAAATGTATGAAAATCGCTGTTAAAAGACATGATACACCGTCTGTTTACAATTCTAACTAATTCCGTATTTTCATTTACCATTTCCGACGTAAGTCTCGCTAAGGGCTTAGATGGGAACGCCTCGTTTGCTTTCGTCCATCTAGAACCGCTTGCTCTTCTGAAACCATCTTCCTCGTGGTCAGAATGATCTGGAGAATCCATAGGTGTGAAAAAGGTACCAGTAGGGTCAACACTGCTGTGTTGTCGCGATTCCGAGGTAACGCCTCGAAGAAGCGGTTCTCTTTCATTGTCTACGAAATCTGAAACGAATGCAATATTTATTGTCTGTCCCAAACACAAAATGCTTTAAGGAATGTTAATAAAATATAATACTTCTAATCCAATTTCTAGCTTGCATTTCTTGAGGTATCACGCGAATATCGAAGAACCAAGCTTCCACCCAAGGTAATATGAATGAAGTAAGAATAAGGAGAACTTGAAATACAGGTTGACTGCATATCGACCACTGAAAATGGAAGTTACCAAGGAATGAATTTGTTCTATTATATATACTTGACGCTTAATTTACAACACTTACATCAAAGAGAAACACTTTACCGATTAAAAAGGCACATGTAATGGCAGTTGTCAACTGTAACAAATAGCATACATTATTAAACAAGTACATATCTCTTTACAATAAATAATATAAAAAACGATTAGTTAAGGAAGCAGTGACACTTACGGCAACTATAATCCAATGATTCAGTTTAAGCAGCGCGTAGAATAACAATAATATCGTAAATCTGCAAATCGCTGCCATCTGAGAAGATGAAACTCATCAAATGTCTATTTTCGATGAAAAATTACGACAAGCAGAATATCATATCTGATATTGATTTATTGCTTCCTCGCAAGTAATAGCGTAAAATGTCGTTGCAAGCAAAATATAAGCGCACTCGTACTTACCACAATGTCGAAAAGCGAAGTTTTTATATGATAATGGACCACTTGCGTCATAAAGGCGGATTCCAAACTTTCGCCAGCAATCTAAAAATATGTTTCGGATAACGAAAACAATTTCATTGGACACGAACAAAGGATAATATTACAAAGTAAAACTTACCATTGTACAAATAAGCCACATAAGAAATATTAATAGAAGATCGAATGTGACGAAGAGGCAAAAGAAACGTCTGACATTAGACATTCTCTCGTTGTGCACGGCACCTGCGATAAGATCATTCAGAATCATATCCGGTATTATATTCCTTTGACTATAGGAATTCTGCGAGTTTATAGATCCGGTTAACAAAGACTCAGCAGCCGCTCTAATTTCTCTCTCGTTTTGTGCCATGCTACCAACGTGCCTTTTAACGTCCAATTCGATGGCCTGAAATGAAAAAAATAATTTTTAAAAAATAATTAAAACCGATCGGTGCTAATCCAAAATACATTAGAAGTGTCGTACATTTCTTATATTTTATCTATAGAAAATCATGTTATTATCATCTGTTAAGCTTTTCTTTAATTCTTTCGAATGAACTCTAACATGTGACGCTTAACTTAAGTAGCATTTTAATTCTAATCAATTGCCAAAGGATTTTCCGCAGTAGATATTATAATTAGAATAAATGAAATTAATGTTAACTTTACCTGTAAGTAAGTAAACAAAGTATTCAAGTAAACTGTGGCATTAAGATCACAAATGAATTATACCAAAAGTGCATAGTGGTAAAAATCAATTCCTACCCATATGTGAGGTAAAAAAAAGATTAGAATATAATTTGTACATTGTGTATGATATCAATACGTTTATTTGAAGACGCGAATAACGTAATATACATTATTACAACAATAATGCACTGATTTCAGAAAAAAAGATCGGCACGAGGCTATAGAATTCTAGAGCTCTGCTTCACTTTGTTGTGATCCAAAAATACCGACAATGCGATAGCAAAATTTCCAGTATATCTTCATTATTTGCATCACGTACATCTTTTTTATTTATGCACCTTTACATTATGTTATCGCTCATGTAAAATAAATGTTTTTATTAGCAATTCCTAACAATTCTTATTCAACTTATTTATAGCAACAATTCAACAATAATTAGTAAGTTTATTTATATATTTATTGATTTTTCTACAAGCGCAGTGTATTATCGTTTCTAAAGATGTCATCTAATTCGACTATCAGTAAACAATATTTTTTTTTTACATAAATCAGTATCACGTTTTCAATCGTATGATGTCGAGAATTCATTTAAATTTTTATATTTAGTATATATACTCATATTTATGAATATAATGGAATGTAATTACATGCCATACACAAATCTAACGCGTTTCATTTTATTAACTACATATTTAAATTGCTTTTGACTAAATATTAATTCGATTTTTCCAAAAAATGATATTCATTTCATGTCTATCTTATGTACTTCGCAATATCAGTTTACAAAGAATCAAAATGTACAATGGACATTAAACATGTTAATCTCTGATGGATATCATGAATACTTCGTCGTATGTGTACAGAATTTAAAACGATAACCTACTAACAAATGAATTTTTTATGTTTTAGATACGTATGCACGTAAGTGGGAAATATTTTATTAAAAAAATAACGAATTCGTATTTTCATACACAAAATACTTGACGTAAAAGCAAAATGTATTCCTAATAAAGATTAATACGTATTGTACAAATGTGTATTTGATATGCTTCTTTGTAGTCACTTATGTGTCTCTTATAAAGAATTTTCTCTCTATCAATTGAACATAAATATTTTACGAGAGATTTCTTCTCTTATTTTATCATATCTGCCAAAATATATACAAT
>NW_017178472.1:2009227-2019175 GCF_001652005.2 Ceratina calcarata
GCGCTTGCCGCTCATGGGCCTAAGCCATGTTGCCGCTTGTACGCGAACATGTGATACATAAATATATATCATATGTATACATATATATATTAGTTTCGAATTATTTTCAACCACTTTCCACCTTTCAACTGTCAGCCGGTATGGTGCTTCAAGTGACTTCAACAAGTGTCCTGTATTTTATTTAAAACCATAGTTTAACGAATCCGGTTTGTAATACATTTTGTATTGCTTCTCTTCGTTCGTCTTTTTGTTTCATTTTAAAACAGTTGTCAAATTTTATTCCATTTCAAAATTAATGAAGAGTGTTTTAATTACAAACAGGCGATTATTCATTTTTTATGATACGCAACGAACTTATTACTTTAATGTTTCATAAATTTCGTTTAGAATTCTGTGCATACAGAAATGAATAAAGAAGAATATATGTTGTATTAGTATGAGTTTAAAACCATTAACTGAGTTAAGAACAGTTATAAAGGAATAACCAACTCATATTCTTAAACACGGGACAGTTCATATTTTTTACGTGCGTTTGCATATGCGCTATATTGAAGGCAGCACATTTTTCCAAAAAATGTAAATACCGTTTGTTTCACCTATATAACCATACATCTATACACTGTGTGTATTAAATAAAATGAACTTGGAAGCATCAATAGTCGAACGTTTACAAAAGCTGAGGCAGTGGCAGTTAGAACAGCAAGAACGGTTATTGAAACAACAGCAGATTCAAAGAGAGATGTTATCTCAAAAACAAGATTGTATGTTCAAAGCACTCGAGTTATCTATACAAGAACTAGACAGTCAAGATGCATCAAGCACAAGTAATTTGAATTCAACTGTAGGAGATGGCGAACTTGATAACAAAAATTTAATTACCCAGTCGCAAACAAGTGAAGATTGTGCGCGTGCATTGAATAACAGTGAACTTGTAGATAATCAGGATATAAATAATATCTTACAAGGCATAACGTCACAGCAACAGTCTCCTGAAAATAAGCTTATGGAGAATAGTATTACAAATCGTACAGAACAAAGATATTTAAATGATAAGGAATATATTAATAAATAATACTTTTATATTGATATTCATACTAATGAACACATGAGAAACGTTTTAAATAATGTAAACATCATCGTTAATAAAAATAATTTGAACACACTCAACTTAATTAACTTTAAAGACTCGTTATAACCTCAAAGTTGATTATGAAACATCCAATCCGTCAAATATTGGCAAAGCTCAAATTTTTTCGTAACTGATATTACCTTCGTTGAAAACTAATAGAATTAAACGTGTGTTTTTAAACATGTATAACTAAATAACTATGATGTTTCAGCTATAATAAAACAATGCAGGAATGAATGGTTTGTTTACCGTTTAAGTCCTGTGAATCCTCATAAATTCGGTTACATTGACAAAAGTTAACTGTCAATACGTTCCGATCATGTTGAAAAGCACCGTTAAGATTTTCGTTGTACAAGTAAATATAACAGTTTAACTAATGAGCAGCTCATGAATCATGAGTTCAGTTTACGTCAAATTTTTACATGAATGACCAGTGAATGCCCATAGCACAGTATCCTAATACTGTGGTTGTGGACGTTGTGGTATGTGCTTATTGCTTAGTCTTAGTAAACCTCCGCCAGGCAATGTTGTAAGTTATAGATGATGGTACATGAGATTTGAGAAACGTCAACCTTCAACCACAGTGCCACGCGTTGAGGAATAAAGAACCTTAAAAACTGGAAATCGAAATGTCCAAATAAACCGCAACGAAGATTTATTATGAAATTCTAAACTTTAATTAAAATCTTCAATTGATCGAAAGTACTATCTACAAACACAAGCTTAAAAATTTATATTTTTCTTCTATAATGATATACAGCGCTTGCCGCTCATGGGCCTAAGCCATGTTGCCGCTTGTACGCGAACATGTGATACATAAATATATATCATATGTATACATATATATATTAGTTTCGAATTATTTTCAACCACTTTCCACCTTTCAACTGTCAGCCGGTATGGTGCTTCAAGTGACTTCAACAAGTGTCCTGTATTTTATTTAAAACCATAGTTTAACGAATCCGGTTTGTAATACATTTTGTATTGCTTCTCTTCGTTCGTCTTTTTGTTTCATTTTAAAACAGTTGTCAAATTTTATTCCATTTCAAAATTAATGAAGAGTGTTTTAATTACAAACAGGCGATTATTCATTTTTTATGATACGCAACGAACTTATTACTTTAATGTTTCATAAATTTCGTTTAGAATTCTGTGCATACAGAAATGAATAAAGAAGAATATATGTTGTATTAGTATGAGTTTAAAACCATTAACTGAGTTAAGAACAGTTATAAAGGAATAACCAACTCATATTCTTAAACACGGGACAGTTCATATTTTTTACGTGCGTTTGCATATGCGCTATATTGAAGGCAGCACATTTTTCCAAAAAATGTAAATACCGTTTGTTTCACCTATATAACCATACATCTATACACTGTGTGTATTAAATAAAATGAACTTGGAAGCATCAATAGTCGAACGTTTACAAAAGCTGAGGCAGTGGCAGTTAGAACAGCAAGAACGGTTATTGAAACAACAGCAGATTCAAAGAGAGATGTTATCTCAAAAACAAGATTGTATGTTCAAAGCACTCGAGTTATCTATACAAGAACTAGACAGTCAAGATGCATCAAGCACAAGTAATTTGAATTCAACTGTAGGAGATGGCGAACTTGATAACAAAAATTTAATTACCCAGTCGCAAACAAGTGAAGATTGTGCGCGTGCATTGAATAACAGTGAACTTGTAGATAATCAGGATATAAATAATATCTTACAAGGCATAACGTCACAGCAACAGTCTCCTGAAAATAAGCTTATGGAGAATAGTATTACAAATCGTACAGAACAAAGATATTTAAATGATAAGGAAATCTGTGATACAAAAGGTAATATAAAAATAATAATAACTACTCCAGAAGAGAAACCGCAGATGGAACAATTTCAAATGGATGGAGTAGCACCACTGACGCCAGATAAGTCACTTGCTAAACGTCTTTGTATTGATGATGTACCGATTCCATCCCCTAGAAAGGACTTTCATACATTGCTCGAAGAAAGGCTAAAAGATAGTGAGAATGAATTTTCCGGAAGATGTAACGTTAAGGAACATATAGAAAAAAAGCCGTTTTTAAGAAAAGGCGAGGGTTTATCAAGATTCAAGTTAAATAAAAATATTTCCAGTCCAAATACAAAAGAATTAAGCAGATCTTTAACTAATACGCAATTTAAATGTTCCAGTAATGATAAAAGAGCTAACAAAAATATTCAACATTCGAAAGCTGCACAATTACCAAAAAATATGCGTGTGAAAAAAACTTTAAGCCTCAAGAATGTACCATTACCAAAAAAGAAGGCTCGCAATGAATCTGAATCCAAGTCGACTCCTCACTTAGAAGATTGTGTTCACGAATCAAAAGAAAGTATAGAATCAAACACTGTAGAGTTTCAGTCTGGAACGCAAAAGGAATTGGAAGAAGTACGTATATTTGAGTTGATGGAAGAAAAAGCAGAGAATTCCAGCTTTTGTTCTACATCTAGTGCAGTCATTGCCTTTTTACAACAATCGACACCATTTAAAATAAAAAAGTATGGACACAAAGCAGAAAGTATGGGTATTGAGAAACAGCTTAGTCCAGCAGTTAAAGATAAAACAGCTACAAAGTCTGACCAAGCACATACAAATACAACCCCGAGTAAGAATACTGATACTTATTCCAATTTGTTGCCTTTTATTAGAGAAAATTTAAGCGAATTATATAAAAATATGTTTATGCAAAGTGCCAGTGAAATCAAAATGTCAGAATTGAATGGAAGCAGAGATGCTTTACTTAATACTCAAATTCAGCCTGTACATAATCAACAGAACTTGTATAATGTTCCTACTAATGCGAATAGTAACGAAGCAGATGTTAGTCTTCATGTCAGATTCTCTGAGTGTAATCAATATAAGACAATTGGGTTAACAGATACGTCAACTATATCAACTGATTCGGTGATGACAAAACGTTTTCAGGATGATAAAGTCTGGAGCGATTCTTCAAGTCCAGACACATCTATGATGGAAACCCCACCAGAATACGATAGTACAATCGAAAATAATGATTTTATGTGCAATGCAGAAATAAGTCAATATGTTTATGATAAGGAAGAACTAAACCTTTTAAACACTTTAGCGACAACACCCAAAAATAACATTCACAGTATTAAATCATCGAATATGGAAAAATGCGATAACGATAATGACGATGTAGTTGTAATCGGAGATGAAGAAAATCAGAAAAACTTGGAGGAGACGAATGAAACTATTTTTAAATCGGAACTCTTAAAATATCGTTTAGTAGAGCTTGAAAAAGAAATTGACATATTTCGTAAAGAGAATATAGCTTTATCTATGCAGCGAAAACAATTACAAGAAGATTACAGAACCTTGTATAAAGAGTTTTCGGAAAAAGAAAAAAATTTTGAGGAGCATAGAAAACAGATGGATGACCGATGGCACGAAGAAAAGAAAAAACTAGCGCGCGAAAAAGCTTCGTTGGAAAATCGAATGAGTGATTTACAAAAGAAAGTACAACAGCATAGGCTAGAAAGGCAAGAACTTCAATGTTTAAGGGACGCGATGGAAAGGTTGGCACAGGAGGTTCATGCAAAAGAAACCAAACGGAACGCGATGGAATACAGACATAAATGCCAAATGAGAATCTTAAAAGCAGAGAATTTGAGGCTCAAGGATGAAGTGGAAAAATTGCAGACTTTACTGAAAAGTAAAGTTAAGAATGTAGAAAAGCCTGAAACTGCAAATACAAGAGCAATCCATCAAATCAATAGAGTGTGTAACTTGCAGCTGAAACGAATTCCGAGAATTAACAGTTCTTCATCGGACGGAGGCGAGAAATTGAAACCAATGAAAACTCTAAGCACGGCTAATGAAAAAAATGCAGATGCAGGCAAAGAACAACATAATGGCAACAGTAAAAATGTGAATGAAAAACCACGAAGAAGCCAGGCACCTATAGCAGATGTTGATAAGCGAAATTTATGCGAAATTCCAAGAATTAACAATTCCTCATCGGACGAATACGAGAAGTTGGAACCAATGAAAATTCTAAGCACGGCTAATGAAAAAAATGCAGATGCAGGCAAAGAACAACATAGTGACAACAGTAAAAATGTGAATGAAAGACCACGAAGAAGCCAGTTATCCAGAGCGGATGTTATTAAGAAGGGAAATTTATACAAACAATTAATCGAAGAGATAACGTCCAGAATGGCAGAAACTAAAGAAAGTTCCGCTCCTCTTGAAAACTCCGAACTTGAAAATATACCGAAATCAGCTAGTGAATTGAGAGTATTAACTGACACAACGAACACTATGAAAAGTAATTGTGAAACCTCCGAATCTTTAAAAGCAAATACTCAAATGCATCAAGAAAATGATGAGAAGAAATCAGTATTAGCGAGTGAAGAACCTAATTCAAATATTGAAAATGTTCCCCCTAATCATGAGGTTGAAGAACCCATAAAACAGGTCGTACATCCTGACGGTTCGGTCGAAGCCATATATTTGAGAGGAAACGTTAAGAGAATCTTTCCTGATCAAGGCCTAATTAGGTATACCTATCACAATGGAGATATTCATGAACTCAATAAAAATGGAGTAGAAAAATATTTTTACGCTTCAGCAGGTACATGGCAAACGAAGACGGTAGATGGTTTAGAAATTTTAGAATTCGCTGAGTATGTATCCAAGAAGTTTCGCCATAATTATAATACTGAATTTTTTTGTTTCACTACTTTCTATGTTTTACAGTGGACAAATTGAAAGACGAACGGCCGATGGTAAAGTGGAAGTATTATTTCCGGATGGTGCTTACAAAATTTCAGAATCCGACGGTTTCCAGAAATGGACAATGCCAAATGGATTGTATGTGGAAATTTTTCCGAGCGGTGAGAAGTTTGTTATCTGGCCAAATGGACAACGTGAAATACATACTAAAACTTATAAGGTAACAATAAACAATTTTTATGTTATAAACAATAATGTGTAAACAATAATATTGACTGTTAATGCTTGTGTGATTTAGAAACGAGAATATCCCGACGGTACTATTAAACTACTTTATCAGGATGGCACTCAGAAAACACAGTATTCAAGTGGTAGAATTCGCATAAGAGACAAAGATGGTAATCTTTTGACGGATTCCTACGAGTCAGACATAGAAAGTTCTATGCCAAGGAGTAAAGAATAGTATTTTAATTCCATGTATGAAATCCTCCTTTTATAGTACTTTCCAAGACGTTAAAAGAATGCAATTTCATGTATTTGAAATAAAGACTGAATTTTTTGTAAGCATAAAAAGCATAAATTTCCTAACATCCAATAGCCTCCTATTGCTCCTATTCCTGAATTATGAAGAAATAAGATTAGATACACTACATTTTCTTAAGCTTAGCCTCTGTTATGCCTAATGATTTGTCTATCGTCATAAAGGAATTAAACAAACTTTTGGCGATTCTCAATTTCATCATTATTTTAGACACACCTTAACACTTGTATTCCGCATCGCAGTGCGCGTTCGGCTTTAGATCAATGCTGGATAGTAAATCGTTTTGAAAATTTGATCGTGTCAAGTGGTGTCAAGTTGTTTAAACGATGTCTATGAGTTCAAGTTTTCGAAAATGGTTTACAGGATTCGGAGCGATAGGTGGTGCGATGCTTTTTTATCCACACGACGATAATAATAACTTATCACAAAAACATAATTCGTGGATGGCCTTTTCTTCGCCATGGGTTAAGTGGAATCATAACTGGGATAGGTTGTATTCTTTACCACTCTGTTATTATATTTGTTTCTAGCTAATCATTTTTATTTATTTTATGTGTAAACTTATTTATAGACGAGATCCCAAAAGTTTGGTAAGACCAATGAAAATAAGCAATGAATCTGATCAAACTGCATACAACAAGGAAGTAGCAAATAAAATGGCAAAATCTGTACGTCATATAATTTTAATTCGACATGGGCAATATAATATAGATGCTAAAACAGACACAGATGCAAAACTTACAGATCTTGGTTGGTATCTTCTATGTCATTAATAATTATGATGTATATGAATATGGATGTTATTTTTTTAAATGCTATAAAGGTAGACAACAAGCTGAAGAAACAGGAAAGAGATTAAAAAAGTTGAATTTTCCATATTCTGTACTTATTCATTCGACAATGACTCGAGCAGAAGAAACTGCTAAAATTATTATGGAAAAGGATTTTAAAGACGTAGTGGTAAAGTCTGATTCTCTCCTCAATGAGGGTGCGCCAATACCACCTGAACCACCTTCACCTAATTGGAAACCTGAAGTAAATGTAGGTGCATCACTGATTACAAATTAAATAATTTATTTGAAATAATGTCGCATAACATTAACACATTTCAGTTTTATAGAGATGGACCTAGAATAGAAGCTGCATTTAGGAAATATTTTCATCGTGCCGATTTCACGCAGGAAAAAGATTCTTACACGATTCTCGTCTGCCATGCGAACGTTATTAGATATTTCATATGCAGGTAAATTAACTTTTACAATTCATGTAATTCACTAATAAATAGTCATTTTCGTCTGTGATATTCATATTCATTTCAGAGCATTGCAATTTCCACCTGAACGTTGGTTACGTTTAAGTTTAAACCATGCCAGTATTACATGGATCTCCATTCACCCTGACGGCATGGTGAAATTATGGACGTTCGGTGACACAGGATACATGAAACCTCAACTTATTTCATGTTAAAATACATGTCATGTTATTGAATAAAAACGACTTTTGTCATGGATATTTCGGATCTTATATCATCTTTGGTATATGAAATTTTTAGAAATAACCTTAGATAACTGAATCATGGTAGCTATACAAACATTACAGTCTGTTTAAAGAAACTATTACATTATAGAAGAAAGTTTTTTACATATCCACAGTTAAAGACTGATAAAAATGTATGTGCGTCTAATATAAAAAATTTTTATAATACATTTCAGAAAACCAATGACAAAATACATATATATGTATAATTCATTGCTACGTAATTTGTCATGTATTAGTTAAAATGTTTTCAAGATAAATGTGTACATACACTAAATATTAATACTGTAGTGTCAAAATATAATGTAACAATAAGAAATATATTAAAATCTGTCTAAATACTTAAATTAACCAACTGATCAGATACTGTTTTTATAATGACAATATCATGTAACATTAAAATTAAAAAATAATAAATTCAAATTTGCCGGCAAATGAATGACGATTGGATAGTATAAATGAACTTTAATAATTTCAATTATTACGCATTATTTACTACATTTATGTTAGTTATATCATATTGTTTGATAGAACGACGGTTGCTTTTCATTTTTCATTACATCTTTCTATGGCCGATAAAATATACAGAGAAAAACAAAGTCGTTCAATGTGTTTCACGTGCGGTTAGCGCTGATTTAAATCGTTAGGAGATTGAACGATTGAAGTGGTCATATTGTTTACTTTAAAAATGCCTATACGTTTGAATTTTAAGAAATGGGTCGCTGGATTTGGTGCAATAGGAGGCGCGATACTTTTCTATCCAAATGACAAAGAACATGATCCGTCGTTACAAAATCAACATTCTTGGGTAACTCCACCGTCGTTTTGGGGTAAATGGGACAACAATTGGGACAGGTTAAGTTATACTTCTATTATTATTGTTATAATTATAATAATATAATTATAGAATTTAGATCGTATACATTTTCTTGTAATAAATATTGCTTGCTTTTTGTTTCCCATTTTAAAATACTACACCTGTTTTTAGACGTCACCCAGAATGGTTAGCAAATGTAACTAAATTAGATAATGAAATAGATAAAGAAGGTCGAAAGAAAAGATCAATTCGGAGAAAAGCAGATGTGAAACATCACATACTCTTAGTTCGTCATGGCCAGTATCATACACAAGCTAAAGCAGATTCAGATCGAACACTTACAGATCTTGGTCGGTGTACTTTCTTTTTATTACATTTATGGTTTACTTTTAATGACAGTAATAACAAAATTGTCTTTAAATATCCTAAAGGTAAGCAGCAAGCCGAGGCAACGGGAAAAAGATTACAAGAATTAGGACTACCGTATTCTATGATGGTACAATCAACAATAGTTCGAGCCAAAGAAACTGCTAAGATCATAGAAAAGTATCTTACCAATTTAACAGTTAAAGAGGATTCTGTTCTTAGTGAAGGTATGCCAATTGCACCTGATCCACCAATCGATATGTGGAACTCTGAAGTAGTTGTGAGTATAAGAATTTTTCATATCATGATATATTATTAAATACTTAAAGTAATTGTTTATAATGTAGTTGAGATTGTTATTAATGAATTCTAGGTTTACGAAGATGGACCTAGAATAGAAGCTGCATTTAGAAAATATTTCCATCGTCCAGAGTATAGTCAGGAGAAGGATTCTTACATTATACTCGTTTGCCACGCAAACGTTATTAGATACTTTGTATGCCGGTAAACTATTTCTTTTATATTTTATATATCACGTACAAATATGTTATGTACATAAGAGATAACATTTTCGTTCATATCTATCGTTTGTCTCAGGGCATTGCAATTTCCACCTGAAGGTTGGTTACGTTTAAGTTTAAATCATGGAAGTATTACATGGGTAACTATTCGCCCTAATGGAAGAGTAACATTGAGGAATTTAGGTGATAGTGGCCACATGGAGCCACAGTTGATCTCATCTTATTAAGAATGACCAATGTAACTTAATTTTCTGAATAGTAATAACATGCACATTTTAGTTCTATAATTTATACTCGGTTCCAAGA
>NW_017178472.1:2019694-2036079 GCF_001652005.2 Ceratina calcarata
AAAGCAGTAATTACGTGATAAAAAATTTTACTACACAGCATCATTTGTTTTAGTACATGAAAGTTTACATATTATAATATTAATGATATATACCTTCCCATGATACAATATATTTACTATTACGTACTGTTATTTCTATACAATCTTTCATAATTTTATAATTTGTTTATTGTTAATACAATATTTAAGAGCAATTTATGCTACATTTTATATTAGAGGAATGTAATTTCCGAACACAAAATGACCAAAACTTTTTATTATCACATCCTAATATGTATAGACATATACAGCGAATAATATTTTATATTAACAATTAAATTTCATTAACTAGCTGCTGTTCTCATAGCTTTCCTGGCATAATACCTCTCTAATGCTGCCTCAAATACAGGACCAATTGTTCTTTTCACCCAAATCTTAGCCTTTTCCTTTTTCTCTGCTTCTATTTTTGCTTTTGCACTAATACTCGCTTTTTCAGCTCTTTCCTTTTCATCGTTTTCATCGTTCTTGTTTTCTTCTGATCCCTTTTCACTATTCTTGGAAGAGACATCATGTTCTAATTTATCGTCATTAGATGTTTCTTCAGGTTTATTATTCTCGATTTCTTGTTTTTGCTTCTTAGCTTCAGGTTCCATCTTCTCAATGTCTTTACTTTGCTCCTCGTTTTTACGTTTTTCAGCTGTGGAAGTTGTATTATCTATTTTTTGTTGAATATCAGTATCCGAATCACTGTCTTCTTCTATTTTTCGTTGCCTGTACTGCCTATTCTTTTTCATTTCTTTATTTTTAATCTGCTCTTGAGTACTCACTACAACGTTTTCTTTACTTGCATCAATTTGAGGAATTATTTCTTGATTGTTTATATCGTTTTTTGCGTCAGACTCCTTTGATGGTTCAATAGTTTGTTCATATAAATGTCTGTAAAATCCTGACATATCTTGCTGCTTTCTAACATCCCCAATGGCCTCCAATCTATCCATGTTGTTTTCTTCTTCTTCCAATTTCTTAAATTCCTCCAATTTTGCTCTATAAGCAGAAGTAACAAAGCTTTCCTTATCAGCATACATTTCTCCCTCGGCCTCACGTTCCTTCTGGACCATTCTCTCTATTCTATATTCCTGTTCCTTTTTTCTTCGTTCAGCAGCTTTCAATAGATTTTGTATGTACTTAGGTTTCTTCTTCTCATCTCTTACACCTTTTGATTGATCCTTTTTCTTTTCTATGTCTTCGTATACCTCATCATATTGGAATATAGTAGGATCTTCTTTCAAAGCCTTTTGCATATTTAATTTTGTTTGCTTTTTAATTTTATGTTTTTCTCCTTCTGCTTGAAGAGCTTTCTTGACCCAATCAGTACCATCTTCCTCATCTGAATCATCATTATCACCAAATACATTACTAACTTTTGGTGCCACAGACTGTTGCTTTTTAGGCAATATCAAGCCATATCTGAAATTTTTTTCAATTAATGAATAATGTATTGTCCATGTTTTTGTTTATCAATATTCTTAAATGACTTACTGTTTCTCCTCTTTCATATACGACATGGTTAAAAAGTATCCTATTTTACGTATATATGGTTTTAAAAATTTCTGGCTTTTCCCCCAGCATAACAATAAATTATATAAATAAACACAATGGTTTAACCTCTCTTTCACGAATTATTTTTAAAAATATGTTTATGTGCAATATGTATATTTTAATAGTTCACCACTACTATTCTTTGAAAAATAGAGAAGTACATCAAGTTTTGTTCAATAAGTTGTCTTTTTAATTCACATAAAGAAACTTTAAAGTTTTTACATGGAACTGACATAACCAATTCTTGAACATGCCTGGGAAATGCATAGGCATATAAGAATTGACCGCGTCGCGCAAGTGGCGCAAGTGGTGCTGAGCATAAAGTAGAATAGTGGAAACCGTAGAAGTAAAACAGAGAAAAAGAATGATACGGGCCCTCTCTGTGTCCTTATCTAACTGCGTTTACTTCGCCTACCTTTCTGTGTATATTACAGTGGAATACATATCCTATCGATTTGGAAAATTGGTGGAAACTGTCTTTCCAGTTTCCGTTTCAGAACTTGGAACAGTCGGAATTAGTCGGAACACGCGTAGAGTGAACATCGTGAGCGAATTGTAGATACACAAAGACTGACAAAGACACAAAGCAACACGAAGTGGACTGGACACAAAGTACACGTGGTGTGCTGATACTGCTGATAGTACATGCTTTTAAATCGAGATTGATTAAAATACGAATAGATAGCTTTAAAAAATGGTTCGTAAAAAGATTGATAATCGCGTACGCGTTTTGATTGAAAATGGGGTTGTCACAGGACACAGGACAATGTTTGTTGTAATCGGTGAGAAAGCAAGAGACCAGGTTAGTATAATTAAATATGTTGGGTTAGTACGAAAGTTCTTGACTAATTTGAAATTATGATATGAACATTTACATTTTACGGTAAAATTTTTTTAAATAGTCATCCCTGTTTTCTATCATTTTTTTTACAAGCACGTGGATTCCTTTTTTGTAAAAACTGCAAGATCGGCCTGATCGTAGTTGATCGAAATGATGATTGAAAATTGTTTTATATGAGTATTTGTTTCTTAATTAGTTCATATAATGGAGGTTCTACTGTATGCTGAAGTTAGAGAGAAATGTGACCCACCTCTAAAAATTGGTCACGAACTTCTGCACTGACTTAATATAAGTATGAAATTAATATTAAAATGTTAGTTCTAACAGGAGAGTCTTTTTGTCAGGTTGTTCTGTTGCATCATATGTTATCGAAGACTGTTATAAAAGCTAGACCTTCCGTGCTTTGGTGTTACAAGAAGGAATTAGGTTTTAGCAGTCATCGAAAGAAACGGATGAAGTCTATACAGAAGAAAATTAAATCAGGAAAGTTGGATGTGAATGAAGACGATACCTTCGAATTGTTCGTTGCCTCCACTAATATACGATATTGTTATTATAATGAGACACATAAAATACTTGGAAATACGTACGGCATGTGTATCTTGCAGGTAAGATTGCCTAATTTTGCAAATTAAGAGACAGACTTCGATAGCCTCTACCCCCTTAACGTCAGATGAATATTTTTATTACATATAATAATCACGTCTTCTAGGATTTCGAGGCAATTACACCAAACTTGTTGGCGCGTACGATAGAAACTGTCGAAGGAGGAGGACTTATCATCTTTCTTTTACAGTCCGTTAATTCTTTGAAACAGTTATATGCCATGAATATGGATGTTCATCAAAGATTTCGTACAGAAGCGCATCAAGTACTTTATTCACACTTTATTCTCACTTGATTTCAGACTAATTTATGAGACTGTTTAATATTCGTAATTTTGTTTTAGGATGTTGTTGGTAGATTCAACGAAAGATTTTTGCTGTCTCTTGCATCGTGCAAAAGATGTCTGGTCGTCGACGATCAATTAAATGTTCTGCCTTTATCATCTCATAATTTGAAGATCGATCCTGTACAGAAGTTGACTTCTTCCGAAGAGATAACAGAGTTAGATACACTGAAACAGAGCTTGAAAGATACGCAACCTATTTCTTCTCTCGTTGATTGTTGCAGGACAATTGATCAGGTTCGTTTCCCAAACTATTTTACTATTAATATTGATCAGAAATTAAAATGTCTTACATTTATAGGCGAAAGCTCTTTTGAAATTTATCGAATGCATATCGGAGAAGACACTAAGGTCCACTGTTTCTTTAACTGCATCAAGAGGACGTGGAAAGTCTGCAGCGTTAGGCTTAGCAATTGCGGGAGCTGTAACGTTCGGCTATTCGAACATTTACATCTCGAGTCCAAGCCCCGAAAACTTGAACACACTATTCGAATTCGTTTTCAAAGGTACATACAGTGGCTACACCTTTTGAACCGAAATCACTTTTTTAATTTCGGATGAAACAACATAATTTTCCATGGGATGCTAGAAGACTTAATTTACCATGTTAAAAAAATGCGACATTTAATTTTTTCTTCGCGATTCCGAACAACAGAAATTTTTAACAAATTGTATACATTACACAGAAAGTGACGTTGTTTGCTTCAATATCAAAAGTTATTCCGTTTTATAAAGTGTACAAATATTTTTCGTAACCACTGTACTTGATAAAATTATTATGTTCCTTCGATTATTTACATTTTACATCGTTTTAGGGTTTGATGCTTTGGGTTATCAAGAACATCTTGATTATGGTCTAGTACAATCTACAAATCCCGAGTTTAATAAGGCTACTGTGCGGGTGAATGTGTTTCGAGATCACAGGCAAACTATACAGGTACATTCCATATAAAATTAATAATTATAATAATGTGTACTGAGAAAGAAAATTTATTTTTAGTACATTCATCCTACTGACGCACACAAATTGAACCAAGCCGAGTTGCTCGTGATCGATGAAGCTGCAGCGATACCTCTCCCTTACGTGAAAGCTATGCTTGGTCCTTATTTAATATTTCTCGCGTCAACCATTAATGGGTAATCAATTTTAATATCTAATTTTCCCATTGTTTTATCATTACTCACAGTGTATAATTCGTTGTAGATACGAAGGAACAGGCAGATCTTTATCATTAAAATTATTACAACAGTTAAGAAGTCAAACTGTCAATTCGAATACTCATGAAAAAAGCGACAAGCAAAATGAGAAGACTGTTATTGGAAGACAATTGCATGAATTGACATTGGAAGAGTCTATCCGTTATAAGCCGGGAGACTCTATCGAACAATGGCTGTGCGATTTATTATGCTTAAATGCTACAACAAGCGCTCCTGTATTGTCCGGCTGCCCACCGCCAGATATGTGCCAATTATATTATATAAACAGGTATTCAAATATTAAGTGAAATATATTTATCAGGTCAGTGCAGAAGTTCGTGCCCGATTTTTAAAAGTGGCTCAGATTTCATCATACTTTCGCATAGATGTTTGTTTTAGCATTGTGTTACAAGCCTATCAACAGATAAAAGTGGTTTTTCAATGTGAAGAAAGAAAAATTAATTTTCGCTATGATGTGATATAATGATGAATGTGAATTAAATAATATCTTATTTCAAATCAAGCAAGAACTTTTACAATAACCCAATATGATATACCAATGAATAATTATTATGTTTTGCTTGCAGGGATACCTTGTTTTCTTATCACAAGGCATCTGAATTATTCTTACAAAGATTGGTGGCTCTATACGTCTCGTCTCACTATAAGGTAAAATTAGGGTATTTTCTTAGAGTTTAAAAAAATACTGAATTATCCTCGCTTCAGAATAGCCCGAATGATTTGCAAATGATGTCTGATGCCCCGGCTCATCACCTGTTTTGTCTTCTTGGTCCGATCGATTCGAACAAGAAAACGTTGCCTGAAGTACTAGTCGTGATTCAAGTGAGTACACACTACAAATATCACTTAAATTAATCCAAAACTCATTAATTCGATTAAGTATAAAATCCAATATAAATATTGTTCAAAGTTGCTAATTGACAATATTTTGGCGAGATCCTAATTCATCATATAATGAAATCGTGCAGATTTGCTTAGAAGGGGAAGTAAGTAAAAGTACCATAAACGATGGGCTAGTCCGAGGGAAAAGAGCAGCTGGTGATCTCATTCCATGGACCATTGCTCAGCAGTATCAAGATGAAGATTTTCCATCATTAGCCGGAGCGCGTATCGTTCGCATCGCAACTCATCCTGATTATCATGGGGTATTTATTTATTATTATTATGTTTATAGCTTAGTAAAAGAAGAAGTAATCTCAATATTTATGAAATTTAGGTATTAACACTTAGAAATATCAAGTCATAAGTAGTTGTTAGAACTGAAGTTGTATATAAAATTATAAATATTTCGTTACAGATGGGATACGGTAGTCGAGCATTGAATTTACTAAAAGAATATTATGAGATGAAGATAGTTAATATTAACGAAGCACCGGTAGACGCGCCCAAGACGGAAATATCAAGAGTCCAGGACGAAGAAGTAAATCTGCTGGAAGAAACGATCGGTAATTACATCGTATATGTATTAAATATCATTATACTCACATAATTAATTTTATAGAACCTCGAGCTTCCCTTCCACCGCTTCTATTGAAGCTCAACGAGCGACCTCCGGAAAGTTTAGATTACATCGGTGTGTCTTACGGCGTTACTGAACAGCTATTAAAGTTTTGGAAACGAGCTGGTTTTGTCCCGGTGTATCTACGGTTGGCATTTTTTCTTCTTATTACTTATTATATACTAATACATTGTGCATCGAGTAATTTTTTATTTTTAGACAAACGACCAACGACATAACGGGTGAACATTCATGTATCATGATATATAAAATAAATTCTGAACACGAAGAAGTCAAGTGGCTACAAGCGTATTGGAATGATTTTCGGAAACGCTTTATAAGTCTGTTGTCATTCTCATTCAATACGTATCCATCCTCGTTAGCTCTAAGTATATTGATTAATAAAGCAGTTACACTAGAGTCTAAAAGTGAGTACAATCTTTCTAATATTTTAAATTAAATCAATTCTTTTCATAACAAACTTATTTTCTAGCATTAACGAAAGAGGTACTAGATGTATACTTTACATCTTACGACCTGAAGCGCTTAACTATGTACAGTAATAATATGGCAGATTATCATTTGGTAATGGATCTCTTACCATCACTAGCGCGTTTATATTTTGTAAACGCGGCAGGCGATACACACTTGTCAGCAGTGCAATCGGTAATTAGATGAAAAAGTTATGTTTGCAATTATTTACAGCAGATTCTAAACGAACAGTGTTTTTAGGCAATTTTATTAGGATTAGGTTTGCAGCATAAAACTGTCGACAAATTGGCAGAGGAACTAGGTTTGCCATCGACGCAATTGCTTGGCTTGTTTAATCGTACCATACGTAAATTTGTACAGTATCTTAACGGTGTAGCGGAGAATTTTATTGAGCGTACGATTATGAACAAGGAAATAAGCAATCAGGATGTACATCTTAAACCCATCGACAAAAGTTTGCACGATGAATTGGAAAGTGCTGCTAAAGTAATTAATATTTCTTCATTAAATATGTAAATGTAAATACATTGAACTATACTTCAATCGAGATATTCTTTACAGGAATTGAAAGCGAAGCAAAAAGCTGAATTGGCGAAATTGAAACGAGAAAACTTAGAACAGTATGCCATCAAAGGAACAGACGCCGATTGGAACTCGGCGCTCACCGGAAAGAAGAACAAAAATCTTATATCTGTAAAAAGCGGTGAGAAGAAAGCATCGGAAGATGATATTGCCTTAGAAACTCAAAAAAAGCAGACGAAGAAAAGGAAAAGGCACTCTTTTAAAACTTGATCAATATAAAATATCTTTAGGCGCACTCTGTAAAATAAATTGTACTATTAATAACAATTGAATGTTTTTATGGAAAGCAAGTGTATTTTTATATGAAAAGGGAGGTACAATATCAATAATAAATTATTGTACAATTTTCATCGAAGAAGTTATTATCTACTATATATTTAACGCACTAAGAAATTAAGTTTCTCTCATGTTGAATGAAACGCAAAAGTAGCTTTTTGAGTACGTACGAGGCATACAGCTGTTTTTTTATCTGTCGGCTTTGGTATGTACCTTGTGTTTCGTATTCTGATTTAAATTCTCTTTTTAATAAATGTAGGAGTAGAATTTTTCGGTGTAGAATTACGCGACTCATGTATCCGATTATCATTTGACTCTGCTATTTCTTCTTTTACTTTACACTCTTCTTTTATTATTATTCTTCATTGTCTTACTACTTTTGTCAGATGTCTAATCTTGTAATTCTTAACTGTGTTACTACCTCTCTATCCCTCAATATAACACCTATATAGCACCCCTGCTCGTGAGCCTTATCCTTATCTTTGTCGTTTCAGGGGAAGAAAAATTATATGTGATAAGAATAAAAGCAATACTTATCTAAAGTGCATTCCATATATGGGTAAACGTAATGCAATACAGTTTTTGCACTATATGCAATATATACGCAATATTCATACATACATACATACATACACAATATAGGTAGTAATAGTATTTAGTATTGCGTTATTATACTAATTTGTTACTATTTTTATTTAAATTTATACGATCAATTCAAAAATTATCATAAAAATATATAATTTTCTCGAAGGGTAAATTAAATTGGTAAAAACAGATGGTACATTAAAAAAAATCCATATTCTAAATAAAGAAAGGAAAAAAACTTTGTGCGTCAGTGTGAGGGATATGATTAAAGAGTCTTTAGTAGATGTATCCTGTATCGTTCATTTCACGGTAATCCCCTGTCCCACTCCGTTCGCATTTTGCGAACGTCATCACCTAGTATACTATGTGATACTACATATGTATGTATGGTAGTATGCGAGTTAGGATACGAGCTGTACCTATACCGGACATCGTTTGTACCGTTTGTGCATGTCTTTGCTGGTCTTTGCTTTGTGTTGTGTAGAATGTCGTACTAAAACTTGACAATTTATTCCATTCTCGGACGAATAAATACGGAAATATGGCAGGCGTGAGCGTACTTAATATCGTACCGTTCGTTTTCTTCCTAATCGGGATGATCGACGGTTTCGCGATGAATTCCGGTGACAAGTTAGAAGAAGATTTTATCATTCCACACTACACACATTATGAGGAGCTTCAACAGTTGTTTAGCTCGCTGGCTCAAAAATATCCAAATTTAGCCAGAGTTTCGTCCATAGGAAAATCTGTAGAAGGTAGAGATTTATTGTACATCGAGATTTCTGAAAATGTTCGTGAACGAAAACTAGGAGAACCGATGGTCAAGTATGTTGCTAACATGCACGGGGATGAAGCTGTGGGCAGAGAATTGTTGGTATATCTTGCTCAATACCTTTTACATAATTATGGTAAAGATGAGAGAATTACGAAGTTGGTGAACAACACCGATATCTTCCTTATGCCATCAATGAACCCTGATGGTTTCGAGAAGTCAGAGGTAGCAGTTCCTGTTCTCTTCAGTGATTTCATTAGTCAAAGGACTTAGTTTGTACGAGTTTTTTTAATTATTTTAGGAAGGAAAATGTGAATCAAAGAAGGATTATTCGGGTCGTGAGAACGCAAATCATGTTGACCTAAATAGAAATTTCCCAGATCAATTTAATGGGAAAACTAATCACCTTCGTAGGGGTGGTAACATATTAGATGGGCGGCAGAATGAAACAATAGCTATGATGACTTGGATCGCTACAGAACCTTTTGTACTATCAGGAAATCTTCATGGTGGTGCTATTGTAGCAAGTTATCCTTACGACTCCGGGTAATGATGAGTACTTAATATTTTTAACTCAAATATATGTGATTATGAAGATCTGTCACTTTCTACAAATCTTCTAATTTCCACTTACAGTATTGCAAGGCCTTGTTGTGTCGAAAATAAAAGTCCAGATGACGCAGTATTTAAATATTTAGCACACGCGTATGCAGATAATCATCCTCTGATGCACGCAGGTAATGCATGTCCATCGGATAATTTCCCAGGTGGCATTACAAATGGAGCATATTGGTAACTATAGATACTCGGGTTTTTATTTTTAGGAAATATTTATGTTTTATTCTAACGCATTCTGTACAGGTATGAAGTCATTGGTGGGATGCAAGATTTCAATTATGCTCGCTCCAACGCATTTGAGATAACATTTGAATTGAGTTGCTGCAAATATCCAAACGCGAGTTCGATGCCTGATCACTGGAGATTAAACAAGGAGTCTCTTATAAAATATCTCGAACAGGCACATATCGGACTGAAAGGTTTGTCTATTAATTTTAATTCTAATCCCGATACCTGTTGTATATACATAAGTATGTTAATTGCTGCCATATGTTTTCAGGTGTTGTGAGAGATACAAATGGTCAACCAGTAGAAGCAGCAACTATCATTGTACACGGAATAAATCACAATGTTTCAACCACACATCGTGGCGAATATTGGCGTTTGTTGCTGCCTGGTACTTACTATCTTCATGCCGAAGCATGGGGGTAAGTAAGCTTGACAATACCTTGCTCGGCGTATTTAATGAATCTATTTAACAACGATTGGATACTCCATTTTAGATATCAACCGAGCGAAGTGATAAATGTGACAATAGAAGCTGGTGAACCGATCATTCTAAATTTTACTTTGAGACAGAATACTTACGAGGATCAAGGTAATTTTCTACGTATGCTGTCACTTCCTAATCCATATCTTGCACTTTATAAACTGCTACCATTTTACGACGACGATCAAACAAATTATTAATTATATTTACATAGACAAGTAACAAACATTTTATTACGTTTTTACTTGTTTATACGAACTTAAATTTATTATTTTTACTTCGGTAACCACATTTTTTAATTTCTTTTCATTTTTAATTTCTTTATTCAATCATGTTCGTTATTTTCATTTTCCAGCACTGATATGATTACAAACACAGATTATTTGACACTGATTATACCCTTATATATTTCGTTATGTTTTTAATAAATATAAAAAACATGCACACAAGGTATGGAGAAAAATATCAAACATTCTTAACTCTAGAATGATAATAAAGAAGACTTAAAATTTGCTTACTATTTTTAATTTAATATTCGTTTACAATGCATTTGTTAAATCTGTTTTCGATTGAACTGTTACGTATGAGATATGAAAACATCTCGAAACCAAAAATCTTAAGTCGACGAGGAATCGTATTTGTTGTACAGGATTATAATTTTAAATACTTTGTCAGTGTAAAATGAAATCATACATTGTACTATAAAACGATATGGTTATATACGAAATCTGCGTTTCACGAATAATGAGAAATATATCCAAACTTTTTTAGTATGAGACATATGAAAAATATCTATTATATAATTTTGTTAACATTGTTAGAAAAATATAAAACAATATGTTTATGATTATATTTGTAATTTGGTGTATAGTATATTGTATGATGTATAAAAAAATAAAGTATTCTATTTGCTTGAAACTGACTTAGTCTTCTCAGTTGTTTTCCAGCCTCTTCCTCTTATTTCTATTCTCCTATTGTTTTTCAATTGTGAACAGTTGTCTTGTTATTTTTCATCAACTTTTTATGTTCTCTATACCTTGTGTTGTGTTTTAGTTGAAGTACATTTCTTATAATTTTCTAGTTTCTTCATTCTATACATACTTTTTATTGAAGAATGTAATATCCTTTTTCCTGAATTCTTATTCCCGTGAACAATATTATGTAATTTGGTTGATGGTATCGTTTCCTTCATTATGTTTGTATTAATTTATAGGTAAACTAATGTCAGACAGAGTTGAAGAAATTATGCGTCAAGTAGATAAATACGGTTTTTATCACGATACGGAATTCAAGCATCACAATTACTTAGCAATGGAAAGATATTTGAAAGAATTAAATATAAATTATCCAAACATTACCAGGCTTTACACTATAGGGAAGTCTGTCAAAGGGCGTCAATTATATGTTATGGAAATAACAGAGAATCCTGGAAAGCATGACCCGAACAAGCCTGAAGTAAAATATGTAGGAAATATGCATGGTAACGAAGTGGTTGGTAAGGAGATTCTATTACTCTTGTTGAAATATCTGTGCGAGAACTTCGGGACCAACGAGAGAGTCACAAAAATATTAAAAAACGTAAGACTGCACGTGATGCCAAGCATGAACCCAGATGGTTACGAGATTTCGAAGGAAGGAGATGTTATTGGAGATCGGGGAAGAGCGAATGCTGCTGGTGTTGATCTCAATAGAAACTTTCCCGATCAGTACGAAACGAATGATGTACGAATCATCTTTTTTTCTCAATTTTATTGACGAGTTTATCCAGTATGCATCTTACATACACTTACCTTTTGCCCAAATCCAGTTATTGTGCCTTTTTTACAGTTCAACATAAAACAAGAACCTGAGACAAAGGCGATGATGAATTGGATCGCGAGCATCCCGTTTGTACTCTCTGCTGATTTTCACGGTGGTGCATTGGTGGTAAATTATCCATACGATAACGGACCAACGGATTACGGCGAAAATTTAAGCCCAGACGATAAAGTGTTCAAAGCTCTCGCACTGACGTATTCGAATGCTCATCCACGCATGCATCTTGGAAAGCCGTGCCCTTCGTTCATGAACGAACGATATGGGATGCCAAGTGTATTAGAAAAGAGTTTTCCGAATGGAATAACAAACGGGGCTGCTTGGTACTTAGTTAGCGGAGGAATGCAGGATTATAATTATCTTCAGAGTAATGATTTTGAACTTACAATTGAAGTAGGGTGCACTAAATATCCGAATGAGACTGAACTACCACATTATTGGCTAGAGAATAGAGAATCCCTTTTACGTCTTATAGAAATGGTATATATTTATACGTTTTTATATTTATACACATTTTTTTTACATATATTGATAATTATACAGTTTTTTGTCTTGTACTCTTTCCTTTCAAATACATACTGAAATTCTCATGTTTGCGTATTTGTCTGTAGAATAAGATCGTAAAAAATAATTACTTTGCGTCATTCACAGTCTCGTAAGGGCGTACACGGTGTTATACGGTCATCGATTGGAACTCCTGTACCTCATGCAAAAATATCCGTGGCAGGGATTAATCATGACATTTATGCGAGCAACGATGGAGATTATTGGCGTCTTCTAGTTCCAGGAACATACAATATTACAGTTAACGCGATCGGATATGAATCCCAAACGCAAACGGTAACAGTACCAGAAGGTGATGGTATCGGACAGGGCGAAGTAATGTTGGACTTCACGTTAATGCGAGACGATCCACAACATTGGTATAAATATATTATTTCTTATAATTAGGAGAATAGGCTGTTTGCTTTAATGCAACTCTTTCATTACGATTTTCAGAGTAATGTCTTGTTGAATGTTAGAAAGGTTTCCCTTTGATAAGAAGTCATAAAATTCTTGCTCCTATGATTCCACAAAAGTAAATTAGCAAAACATCTTTGGACAAATATTTACTATCTTTGTGATACGATTTTATTCATTGAATTAACAGCATTTTTTAAGCGTTATTATTAACATTGCAGGTCATCAGCCTACGATTTCCGACTAATGGCAAACCTGCAGAATATCTATTTAAAAAACGCCGAGTTAAATGCCAGATTTAGTCAGTTGGAAAATCATCAGCCAAACATTGCAGAATTTGAAGCTGGAGAGTCGTTAGTCAGCATGGCTATTCACTCGCTAAAAATTACGCACAATGTAAGCATGTTTTTTTCTGAAGAAATATATGAATACCTTTTGCTAAGACTGTGTTGAAAAAGATTCATAATTTATTAATCACAGATGGGCGCGCCAGAGGAAAATAAATTTCATATTGGTTTAATGGGCGGATTGTTTGCATCTGAACCAGTGGGTCGAGAAATGTTACTACGATTGGCGACTCATATTCTCATGGGAAACCAAATCGGAGATCCTCCAATACAGAGAATATTGAATGAATCCGTGTTGCATTTTGTACCCGCCATAGATCCAGGTTTTGATAACATATTAAATGTGAAAGAATGCAATCCTACTGTGTCTGACGAAATAGGCGAAAAATTGTTGTTACAAAATGACAGCACTAGTCATGATAATTTGGACCTAATTACTGATGCGTTTAAATCAATGTTATCTAATGAAGGCTACGACGTGATAGTAATGATCGGCAGTGGTTCGCTTGAAGTTGGGTAAGTTTCAAGAAAAGATGTAGTTCTTATTTTAGTATGCAATAAACTTATAAACTAATGTTCTGCTTTTTTATATTAGGTACGTAGATGACAGCTTGCACGTATATAAAAGTTTGGCTAAGAATTATGAATATTCAATACGGAAAGGATCTTGTAGTTCCTTTAACAATAACGTTGAGAAAGTACAAAATTTTATTAACGATCGATACAACATCCCAGTAGTAAGTAGTACTATTCTCTTCTTAATAATTTTATATTCATTCAACGTCATATCAATTCAGTCAACATTGCATTCTACTTTTAGATAAACATCAACATGGCTTGTTGTAAATATCCACCCGCAGGATCTATTCCTACTATTTGGCGAGAAAACTTATTACCCCTGAAGCAATTACTCAACAGCCTTACGACTGGTATCCGAGCCATAATAACAGACGTTGACCATGTTCCTTTAAGAGAAGCTGTAGTTAAGATCGATACAAATACGTATCACGTTTCGAAGAATATGGCTTACTTTAAAATTATCTTACTTCCTGGAGAATATGTGCTAACGGTTCAGTGTAAAGGCTACATCGAACAATCCGTGAAAGTACGCGTGAACATCGAAAGTGTATCTGACATTAGCATAAAATTAACGAAACGCCATACAGAGAAAACAGAACAGAAGATACAGGAACACAACGGGGATCAAGAGACGAATATTGTAAACCAATTCCTGACTGACTTGAACAACAAATACCCGCAATTGTCAATTTTACATACTATCGGTAGATCACAGAGGGGCAGTCGAATAATGTGTTTGGAAATCGGAAGCGAGAGTAATTATAAGCGCATCGGTCGTCCGTCCGTGGCTTTCGTAGCCGGTATTTCAAACGGTGCACCGGTGACCTCAAAAATCTTATTGCACATCGCGACCTATTTGTTAAGTCGTTACCAGAAAGATATTGGAATCACTAGTTATTTGGATAAATTCACAGTGTACATTGCGCCAGATTTATTGCAAAACTCTAACAACAATCGGTCCTGTTCGCCGTCCATTATCGACAATTTGCAGTTTCCTATCGATGGCAAATTAAATCCTGAAGCAAGTATGATAATTGATTGGTTTAAAGAAATTAACGCGGTATTAGCGATAAATTTGAACATTGGTTCGCAACACGTTGAGATTCCGTTCGCTGCTAGCTACGGAAAGGTGCCTGAGAAGATATATGAAACGGATGACAACAATATATTGCAAGATCTAGCACTGCTTTATACAAAACATAATATTCATATGACTTCTAAGAATCCGCAGTGTAATCACGATTTAATTGTGAACGCTGATGGTGTTATTCATGCTGGCAAGGGTATAGGTGGAAGGAGAGAGCATTCTCTGATGGATTATCTTTATCTAAACACAAGTACGTTCTTAATGGACGTCTATATTACTTGTTGCAATACAGATGATCCGAAAAACATATGGGAAGACAACCGAGCTAGTGTACTAGCGATTATGGAAAAACTCAATGATGGAATTAAAGGATATATACTTAACGAGAATAACGAACCGATTGAAAATGCAATTTTATCGTATAATAAATCGATACATCATGTTAAGAGTGGTACGCATGGGGCATACTCGCTTTTGTTCGAACCTGGAACTCATGTTATAAGCGCCAATGCACCTGGATATCTTCTGCAAACGAAAGTGTTCATCACGCCGGACGTACATAACGCTTCGCATTTGGTATTTAAATTAAGATACGACGACAAATTTCTGGGATTGCCTAGAATCGTTTTTATTATACTTATAAGTAAGTCGGATATTTTCAATTATATAAATCGTAATGCACAATCTGCTGTTACAAAATAATTTTGTTTAGGCACTATATGTTTGGGAATTATCGCATGCTCAATTTTTATTTACGCCAACTGCCGGTCTTCCAAAGCTGAGCTTAGAAAGAGTAATTGGAATAAATATGCGTTCAGTTTACTTAAAGATGGTACAAGCTTCTTCGACGACGATGAAAAGGAAGTTGAAATATTTAGAAGACCATTTCACGGTAAATATTATAAGATGATTACTGTATGATAAAATACTCTACAATATCGAATTTTTACTACTTTTAATCATTTTAGGGAATGTGGAAATTAACGAAATTACAAAACCATACTTTGACGACGACAATGTGTCGAGTTCTGAGGAGGCCAGTGACATTGAATTTATCAAACCAAGTGTAGAATGGGAGGAGGCAGCACCAAAAGAAAGTAGATAATACTTCGTTGATTGTTAAATGAAAGATATTTTGATATTACTTGCAAATTATGCAAATAAGTGTACAAATTGAAGGAAGAATTACTATTAACAAGAAAATGAATTATACTATTCATACGGAGTAAATAATTATATTTATCCTATGGCAGCAAAATAATCGTTAAAAAATTGTTTTTACCATGAATAGTCTAGGGTGAAGAGACATCATGAGAATCATGTAAAAACCAGTGTACTTAAACTAATAAGTAATATGGAAACAAATGCAGTTTAAAATCTATACAATTAAAGTTGCAACAAGCTTTTTTCCAAGACAGAAAGTATTTGTTACAAAAAATGTGATTCATATTGTATGGATATTTTTATAATACATAATAT
>NW_017178472.1:2036478-2085742 GCF_001652005.2 Ceratina calcarata
ATTTATTAGAATGATATTAAACGTATAATTACATCGGAAGAGAACACACAAGTTGTTTACAGAATTATTGTAAGATTATATGCTTTATACAGAAATATAAATCAAATATGCCATTCAAATGAAAACAAATATGATTTTTAATATAAAAATTAGACTTCAATACTGAAATTTGTAATTATTATTTTGTAAGAGATAAAGATAGTATATAGATAAAGATCTATAAAATCATTGTACATATATACGAACGTGGTACATACTATCCATACTATCTTCACTGATGTCAAATTGCACAGGTTATTTATATCAAGAACATTAAAAAGATTTCCTAATAAATGATTAATTTTATTATAAACTCTAATTTATTTGAAACGTGTCAGATCTTTTCACTAATTAACAATACTCGAAGTGTAGAATAATTGTAGTATTGCAGTATTTAATTGAGACTGCATATTAGGTTAGGATGATGCAAACTTTCAATTCTAGAAATAATCCTATATACTCGGACACAGGTTTCCTTGCACAATCAGATAAGTCACTTTCCGCCAAATTATGACTAACATTTATGTATTGTGTTTTTCCTGAATGACGTGAGATCAGGCTTTATTACCACTGAGGTTAATGAGGCTGCACTATAGTCGGTGGTGAAACTATATCAGTGGAAGTGGAAGTTTCCAAAGTGGCAAAAAATTAGGAGAATGCTCTTTTTCTTCCCGAATGTCTTATGTGGATGGTTAAGAACTCGATGATAGTTTGCATTTAATTGATTGCATTTAAAAAAGTGGCATTTTAAGTGATATTCGAATTTATTTATGCAAATATACCTCTAATAAGATAATGAACAAAAATTCGAATCAAATTTCGGACACGTGATAAGTGTCTAACAATTTCTTTTTTATGAACATACTTTTCAACTTTGTGAAAGAATTTTTCAATTGACATAAGTTTAAGGGAAAGGAAAAGTAAGTTGTCATGTAATATTTTTCATTGGACTTAGACATAATTATATGATAATTGTATATAATTAGTATTGCCTTACGTTTCCCGGACTTTATAGATTCAAAATGGCAAAGAGGACACAACCGTCTTGGGTCCCACCGCAAGGAAAAAATAGCTCAGTTCTCCGATTATACAATAGTTTGACTAGGAATAAAGAAGTATTTGTTCCTCAATTTGGGAATCGCATATTGTGGTACAGTTGTGGTCCTACTGTTTACGATGCATCACATATGGGCCATGCTAGGTGATTGCAACATTATATAAAAAATACTATGGAAATCTTACAACACAATACTCACATATGTATTGTTCGTTTTTGTGTCATTCAGGTCTTACATATCTTTTGATATATTGAGACGTGTATTGTCTGATTACTTTGGATATGATATTTTATATGTAATGAACATTACTGATATCGATGATAAAATCATAAAGAGAGCTAGACAAAATTATTTGTACGAGCATTATGTAGAGGAAAATCATACTCTTGATGAAATTTTGGATGATGCAAAAAGTGTGATGTGTAATTTCGAAGGTATTGTGAAGATTACGAGTGACGCTGATAAAAAATATATGCTACAAAAAATGTTGTCCAATGTGGAAAAAGCCATTGGAAATCTTGAAAATGCAGTAAAACTTAAGGATCAAGATAAAATTAAGGAATATCAAGAGGTTCATACATGTATTTCACATTATTAGAATATCAATAATCTAGTAATAATGCTATCGCTTAGTATTAATTGTATTTAACATTCTAAAGACACTATGTTTATAACTTCTATGGATGCAGTTGTTACTTAAAGAAGCAAGAGATCCATTGGCAGAATGGTTGGACAAGAAGAAGGGAGCAACAGTTGCGGAACATTCAATTTTCACTAAACTGTCTCAACACTGGGAAGCAGAGTTTCATAAAGATATGGACGCTTTGAATGTAAAATTAAATATGATTCTACCAAATTCAGTTGCGTAATTTTTATTGTACTCGAGAGTTTACAGAATTGTCTTTTAGGTAATGAGGCCCAATGTCTTGACAAGAGTCAGTGAATACATACCAGAGATAATAGAATACATAAAAAAAATTATAGAGAATGGAATGGCATACGAAAGTAACGGCTCAGTATATTTTGATGTTGCGACTTTCGCTAAACAAGATAAACATTATTATGCGAAACTCGTTCCAGAAGCCTACGGCGATACGTCCAGTTTACAAGAAGGAGAAGGTGAAAATGTCATAAAATGCTTCTGTTAAATTGATTAATAACAATATTTTATTACGCTTCTGTTAAAATTATATCTTTGTCCAGGGGATTTAAGCACCTCAGAGGTTTCTGAAAAACGATCACCCATAGATTTTGCACTTTGGAAATGTTCCAAGGAAGGGGAGCCTTGGTGGGAAAGTCCTTGGGGCAAGGGACGACCAGGCTGGCACATAGAATGTTCAGTCATGGCATCTATAATTTGCGGCGAGAGTTTAGACATTCATACTGGCGGAGTAGATTTGAAATTTCCGCATCACGATAACGAATTAGCGCAAGCGGAAGCGTACTTCAATAATTCCCATTGGGTCCGATATTTCCTTCATTCTGGTCACTTGACCATAGCTGGATGCAAGATGTCGAAATCGTTAAAAAATTTCATTACCATACAAGGCGCGTTGAAGAAGCATACAGCGAGACAACTCAGACTTGCGTTTCTTTTGCACTCTTGGAAAGACACGTTGGATTACAGCGAAAATACCATGCACATGGCCATACAGTATGAAAAATTTATAAACGTGGGTATAAATAACTAATGGATCATATATACACATTTAATGCTATAATATATTTAAATTATGTTTGTCATTTGTATTTTAGGAATTCTTCTTAAACGTAAAATGTAAAATTAGATGCCTGGGTACCAAGACGAGTATTAATACATTCATCAAATGGTCAAATTCGGAAGTGGAACTAAATCAAAAGTTTAATACTTCGAAGGATTCTGTGCACAACGCGTTGTGTGGTAAGCGAAAATTTGAAACAAATTACTATTTTGTATCGTACAACGAAAGTATTTAGTTATCCAGTTTTCATTCTCGTTCACTGTAGATAACATTGATACGAGAAGTGCATTGGATGCAATTAGAGATCTCGTGTCGTATTGCAATGTTTACATGAAACAAGTTAAACAACCAAATACATTACTGCTTAGAGATGTTGCAGTTTATATTACAAAAATATTTACTGTCTTCGGTGCGATATCGTCTTCGCATGATGCTATTGGTTTCCCGATTGAAGGGAATACTGATAATCTAAATGTACGTTTCACGCATTTTTAATTTTGTTCTAAATTATAAATTTCCATTTTTATTATGAACGTTTTTTATTTTAAGGTCGAGGAGGTAGTTATGCCGTATCTTGAGATCCTAGCAAATTTCCGCGAGAAAGTGAGGAATCAGGCTAAAGTGTTGAAAGCTAACGACATTCTCGATGAATGCGACATACTGCGCGACGATATTTTACCAAACGTCGGAGTTCGTTTGGAGGACAGCTCCGAGGGGGAATGCAATATGAAATTAGTTAACAGGGAGGAACTTTTGCGAGAGAGGGAGAGTAAGAGGCAAATGGAACTGGAGAAATCGTTAGAAAAAGAGAAAAGGAAAGCGGAAGCCGCCGCGGCAGCTGCAGCGAAAGAGGCGCAGAGAAAGATTTTGCCTTCTGAGATGTTTAAATTTGAAACAGATAAATATTCTCAGTTCGATAGCAATGTAAGTAATCAATTTTTCACTGTCCGATCATCTTCGTTATGAGGAATTACAAATATTTCGTTTGTTCAGGGCATACCAACGCATGATATTAGTGGCAAAGAGATAAGTAAAGGACAGATGAAGAAATTGCAAAAATTGCAGCAGGCGCAGGAGAAGAGATATAACGAATATCTCGCTACTATTCAAAACGGAGCTTAACGATCTTGTCTAAAAAGTATTAGCCTTTGTACTCATTGTTCGACGAAGAAGATTGGTCTCATCCGTCTAAAAATATTTATTTTCATTTCCTTTCGTACCACTGCACCGCTCATTAATTTATTAATTATGAACTTGGTGATATTTATGTAAGTACTTGCTTGTACAGTGTTTAAATCTAAAAAGATCAATTTTTTATTCTTGTTTTTCGGATAAGGATGATTTGCTTGGGCACTATTAAGTGCTCTTTTGGAACACCAATCGTACTGTTGTATTAAGATACAATTATGTGAATTTATTAAATAAATCTTATACCGATATTGATATAAGGAGTTCATTATTTTTTCCTTTAAATTATACTAAAATAGCGTGGGAGATAATGTTCTAGAAATAGAGTCAAAAACTTTGGAAGATACGATACGTCAGATATAATAGTTGTTATAAATAAATGAAAGCGATAAATATTACCGAATGTGTGTTTAGCCAAAATTCTGGGACGAGTCAACATGTATATACGTTATAAATTCAGTGGCGATAAGGAAGAATACATTGAATACATAGAAATACATGGAAAGATATTAAAGTACGTATCATCGATAAACCGCGGGCCTATATAAAGTTTATCATTAATGCACTGATAAAGTTACGACTATGCAAATTTTCCGCGGCTCGTTGCCGTCGGATTCGCGCGTCCTGAAACAAAATAAACTTCACACCACGCACATTTCCGTCCCACCGGATGAATCTGACACGTGATGCTGCCCATTATTAAAGCATAATACCCCTTTCACAATGACGCGCGAGTCGGTGTGTGACAGCTTTATAAATGTAAAAGCGATATAATGCCCGACTTGCCGTGAAGCGGACCGATATTCATCCCGCATTCAGGAACTGTGAAAACGCGTGCTGAGACGTGCGGGTCGTGTATCGCGTACGAGCATTTTCAACTCGAACGGGAAAACGCGACGCGACGACCGATAACGTCTCGTATAAAAAAAACTCGATGAAATGCTTATCTTCCTTGGGCATATCTTTCTGCGAACGTTTCATTACAATCCGTTAAAAAAATCCGAAAAAAGAAAGTAACTGGATATTTTAACGAAGTCAGGAAACTCGCGATATTATGGGATTTTATCGAATGCGTTCACAGAAAGAAAGACAGAGAGAGAGAGAAAAGGAATAAGTTGACGTTAACAATGCGTGACGGTTGGCGCAAAAAATACGCTCTCAAATATGAAGTCAAGAGCGGTAAAAAAGCAAACAGACTTTTCGCTCCGATTCTCTCTTTTCATCCTGCCCTCCCTCTCTCCCTTTCACAACGCGTTTTCCACACTGTGCGTAATGGCGTGAATGAATACGTAAATTTTTTCGGAAAAAGTCCGACTGCCGTCACCCCAGAGCTCGGAAGGTCTCGATTCGACTGATTGACACCTGAACGTTCTCGTATGCATACCATAAAGCTAGAAAGCCACCCTTACCGTCCCTTTTGCTCGTTCACTCTATCTGAATATACATACATACTTGGTTTCGTTTCGCTTCATCCGGTGGCGGCTTCTCTTTATCCAAAATCGGAGTTCGGTAACTGTTGTAATTTAACGAGCACCACTTTACACTCGTATTACCGGCGCGTTCACTTTTTTTCGACGTTCCTTTCATGCTGCCATGTCCCTCGTTCGCGAGCGTTGATTTTCGAACGTAAAACGCGGATAAAAGATTACACGGGAAAAAGAAAATAAAGAATACTGGAAAGCGAAGTGGAACGCCAGTGCGTCGAGAGATCGACTTCGTTTGGTGAACAACGAGAGGGTGTCACACTGGTTGGTAAATTAGAATAGCACCCTGGACTTTCTAATGCTGTGCTGTGACCGAGTCTAGCAACGGTCTTTTCTCGATTCCTTGCATGACGGTTGATTGGGGAACGGTGAAATTACTTGAGGTAGGAGGGAACAGATTTTTTTTAGAGAAATTCGATACAGAAAAACGTTGCTCGCGAAGGAAACGAGAAAACGTCATATTCTAACGAATTTCCTTGACATAAAGAAAATCGTGAAGTAGTTACTTTCATTAATAGATTTTGCCTCTTGGATGCTGGCCACTTCACATCATTAACACATTATCGTTAATCTTAAAAACATCGTCCATAATATTTCGCAAATGTGATTCTACAAAAGATTATGGAACATTATAAAAGTGTAGTCTATGTTTAGTTTATGAATAGTTATTGTATAAATAATTCTGCGGATATTTTAAATTGAAATAGTTCAATTTAGTTATGATTTATTAGAATTAAGTAAAGTTTTTAGAGGATTGCAGGGACGATGGAGAATAGAGTATTGGAGGAGAGCATGAATGGAGGAATGAATGACTAAGGATAAGATTAGAAAAATGTAAATCAAGTCCTGTCCTCAGGCCGATAAGGCTAGAATAAAATAAAAAAATATCATCGTACATAATATTTCCTATTGACATGATACGAACTGACGGACAAAATCTAAGAGACTGCACACCAGTGGATAATTATTAGTTATGATTGTTGCGTCGACACGTTCGTGTTACCACAAAGGAACTCCGGTGTTAGCAGGATAGATAGGAGGCAGACATAAATAATGTATTGTTCAGTGTTTGAGGACAGCCGCGCGGCATCGGGACGCAACCGAGGGGCGGTAGGGGCCTACGAGAACTCGCTTTTATAACTCTATCGACAATTTTCAGCTACCCTCTCGTCGGTTTTCGATTTACACCGCAGACTCTGCCGCGCTCTTATCCTTTCTGTTTGATTTATTCCCTCTTCCCCCGCGGAGGAGTGATTTTCGAAACTTTCACGCTGGCTGACCGATTATTGCTATTGTTGCGCCCTTTCGGTTGGACGATTGCGTTGAGTAACGCTAGGAAAGTCGATGACAAATTGCCGATAGTCACTTCATCGCAAGCTTCATTGATTCACATAATTTTCCGAATTTGGTAAAAACGATTGAGCCATGTTAAGTATAAATTATCAAATAGATGACACAGCAGTTAATCACATCGCAATATGTTCTAATACAATCACAATGTGTTTATTATAATTTATGCTGCTAGATATGAGATTGCTTCACCTACAATCCTATAATACATAATGAACGTTTTTAAATCGGAAAATTCAAATTTCAGACACGAAGATTTTATATTAGCCAACCTATGAAATTTCTTGTTTATTTCTTTCTACTAAATGAGAAGAATGTGAATGATAAAATCGGGTGCTTAGCACTCTCGTAATTAGCCTTGCTTCTCTTATAGAGGCTGGTTGATCGCCAGAATCCGATCTCACGTAGCGCGGCATACCCCGTGTATGTTTTTCTGTCGCAAAAACAGCGTATAAATACGGCTTGTTAGTCATGCTCGCCTTGAATCCGATTGCGTCCCGCGCCGTGTAATGGTACCCTTTTATGTTAATCGGTAACCCTTCCGCGTTTAACCAGCTGCGCACGGGTATTGTCTCGGGCCGAGTTTTTCACTGTGCTTTTTTACGACCGCACGCGTTTCACAGTGAAACAAAACGCACGCGCCTGTGTGTTAACCCGACCCACGTGTCGACACGCAGCTAGGTCGGGGGGTCAGTTTTTGCTTCAGACCGCGAATACGAAAGAAGAAAAAAGTGGGAGGAAGGGTAAAGATTGGCTTGCGTTAAGAAAAAAGGGTAAGAGCGGTTGCAAATCTGCCAGTAAACCCGCTCGCCCTTCGAGATGTTTATACTAGGGTTCTCCCTACGTTGTATTGTATGTATGTATGTATATGGACTTATCAGATTAGTTATTATAAAAGGATTGCACGGATTTTTCTTTTGGTTTTATGTTAATTCCATGATGTTGGATTTGTTATAGCTTTTAAACAGAAGTGTAAAACATATGAAATAAGTAAACATCTACACAGATAATCGAATGTTACGATAAATCAGTGCCAATGAAACACATTCGAAATATGTGTATGCACTTATGTATTTCCGGAAAAGAAGAATCGGGAATAGATCGTCTGCAGCGAGCTATGAGGCAAAAGAAAGATTCGCGAGGGGGAGCGCAAGTGGAAGAAATTACAGGTTTCGAAGACCTGCCTTCTAGCAAAGGGTGGGCAGACTTTAACCCTTTTGCCCTCGAGGGCATGCGCACAGGAAAGTCTGCATTGCAACCTCGATAATTGCTGCACCCCAAGACAAAATGGTAGTCGTTAGTAGTGATGGCGGAATCGCAAATCTGTTCGCATCTTAAGAAAATGTTTCCAAAACTTCTTATCGTTTATCAAAATGAATAAGGAATTCGCATATTTGTAAACGTATCTACCTTATGAGTCTTTTTCTTCATTTTATACCGTTCGCTCATCATTATTTGCTGCCGTGAGGAAAAAAGTGGAAATCGTTTAAGTATTTCTTATTAATCTTAAATATTTTGCACCTTACACATTCCTTTACATATGTACATACGTCTTTTGACGTAGTACGTGTATAATTACAATTAGTTTCTTGGATTTGTGCTGTCACATTGCGAAGTACGTTTGAATGGAATGATGTGAAACGAGACGGAAGAGAAATTATGTATTTCAAGTGAGAATAACTATTGCATGAAATTGAAACTGGTCATCGATTGTTCGAATCCGTCGTCCCGCGGTTTCCGGTGGGCCGATAGTGTCTCCTCGGGTCTCGAGCGCCACGCGTAAAGTCATGCTCCGTTGAAAGGAAGCAATTACCAGGGAGATTTAAGGAGGGCAAAGAGGATCACGGCGCGGCGTTTTTTCCTTTTTTCTTTCCTTTTCCTTTCCTCTTCTGGTCCGGTCTTCCTCGGGGTTGATGGCGCGGCTTGCTCCGTAGTTAGCGGGGCGTGTCTTCAGTTTCTTTGAATTAAACATCATGCCCGCTTCAATCAGCCCATCCCTTCGCCTCTTTCGCTCCTTTCCATTCCTACCACGCCGCGTCGGTCCACAAGCGAACCTCGCTTCCTCTTTCTCTCTTCTTTCTACCCGGGAAGTCTTCGTGTCGTCATTTGTCGTTGCACGAACTTGCCGTTCGACGGCTCGTCTTCGGCAACGTTGCGGGGTGAGGTCGAAGGTGAATCTTAGGGTTAAGAATCTCCCTCAGATATGCATCGCAAGATTTTCTTTATTTCTTTAGAAATTCATTTGTCATTATCTTTTATGAATTCGCGTTTCTTACTTCTCGATGCTATATTTGTGCTTGCTATCTTTATAAACACTAACAGAGCTTAGTACTTAGTAATTGTTATCAGTAGAGAACTGTATATCCTTCATTCCACAAACCAAAATATATGATCCGATTTCGAGATTTTATAGGGTCTAGCCAAAGGATGCTCGCTATTCTCTCACTGATATTTATACGGCAGCATTTTTATAATCTAGCACAGCCGAGGACACTTAGACGGCACTTTCTCGAGCGGAATGCGAGCGCGTACGTAAATCTAGCGTTAAAGCTGGTACCTCCTTCGGTGTACATAAGTCTTGGACTCAGGTGGTGCGCGCCCGACGCAATGTTCATACGAACTGTGCGAGCTTCCACTTTGCTTTTACCGAAATTTATATTTTCCTGCGTTCTACCGGTGTTGTAAACGAGTAAAAATTAGATGGGGCAGTGCAGATATAACCCAGAGAATCTCTCGAATAATTTGTCCATATCATTCACTGTAGCACTTGTACATTTAAAATATAATAATTTCTGTCAGAATTTTAATAGATTAGAAATTATTATGATCGAACTGTCATTAGCGTAGATATATGATAGATTTGCTAAGCTGAAGCGAGAAGTTTAGTACATCTTACTGTTGCATTAGGATTTAGTGTTGTAGCATTGGAATTGAGATAGGCTAAACGATTAGCCGCGTCGACACGTGTTATGGTGATGAAGCATCGCGAAAATGATTCCAGGGTGGTTTTTCAAGAGGTGTACGCTTTCAGTGGATATCAGGCTTTTTGTGTCAAATCGATCCGCACTCGATTGAGCGAGGGTGTCACGTCGGTCGACGGATACATAACACTTGGGGCGTTCCAAAAACGATGTTAAAGGGTGTCTGTTGCCGCCGTGTGGAAATTTTGTTAGGACTACACGCGTAGATTATCATTATACGCGTGTACGCTCTTTTCTGCAGTTTTAAATGCCGATCAACGTTCAGTCCTCGTGGGAATCATTCGATTCGAATAGTGTTTGGTCATGTGACTGACCCATTTACTGAAACGCTCAAATTGCTACAGACATGTAGAGTATATTATGCTTTAATGCAATGAAACAATGGGGTTTATCGAGTATCTCATTTTTCTTTTTGTTTTTAAACTTATATCATGAATCTTAAAACCAGAATACGATTAGATATAAGGATGATTCTTATGATAACGTAACTTGTTTATATGGGAGTCAAACTGATGCTCATACCCTGAAACTTTGAACAACGACTCGAGACATCTATCACAGTTCAATCTTAATTACATACGTATTTGAAGGAATTTTTCAGGAAGCAGAAAGTCAAATATAAATAACGGAGAGTCGCTGTCTGCGAGGATCCTGTTCCCCGGTTAATGCCACGTTCCTTTTTCTTCCTATCAATCTGCCCGGTCCATCCTTTTACCCCTCTCTCTTCACCCTTCTTTCTCTTTATCCTTTCAACTTCTTCGGAGCAGCGAGAAGATGTACGGCTCGATACCCTACGGCCGAGTTGCTCCGGAGCACTCGAGAAGTCCACCCCAAAGATTTGATCAGGAAAAAAAGATACCCGGCGCGGCGCGGACTGAGCGGCGCGAGAGGGACGAGGAGCGAGGGGTGGGACCCCTAGTTCTCGTCCGGAGCGGAGGGTGGCCTCGCGAAGCGCCTGGCCCGCCGCACCCCAAGCGCTATGAAAAAAACTTCGCTACCCCCTAACGATTTTTTTTCCTCAACCCCATCTCGACGCACACTAATTACGTTTTTAAGCGAAATTACTTGCGAGAGCCCGGGCACAGCGACCAGCGCCCAACGGTTCCCGACCTGTCAGGGATACAGCTGGGGGCGGCGGAGCTACCGAGATGAAATACCGTAGGGGTGTGCGGGATTTCTTTTTTTCCGAAGAGCGAGAATAGAATATAGAAGAAGCCCGGGAAATCGGAGGGGTTACTTTGGTTCTCGCGGGCCACCCTCCGCCCGGGTCGGCTGATTATAAAATGTTAAATGACACTGTAGGCCTCGTTACTCATCTAAATTTTATTCGTGTCGGCAATTGGCCCTGGAAACGGCTGTAGAAGAATCGGCTGGGTCAGCGGAAAGTGGCAATCACGACGGCCTACTCTACTCCGATCCTCTTTACTCCCTTACCTCGCAGTCGTTGTCCGGACTTTCGTTCCTTCGTTAATTTCATTGGTCACATGAAACCCCGCGCCGTGGCATTTTTCAAGCAACCTTTAATCTCTTTCCCTTCCCTTTAAACAGGCTGGTTTGCTGGTTTCCATTTATATGATAATTGGAATCCCGCATTCGTTGAATTCTGTTTCGCGCTCGGACCTTGCAACGACGCAGCGTGTGTTCCTGGGACAAATTTTTTCTCTCTTCTTCCGGCAACCCTTCCCGATATTGGCGGCTGATCGAGAGACGCAGCGGTTACGCGTATCTCATGAATAATTTCGTCTCCTTTCCTACTCTTTCTCTCGCGTGGGTCGATCGGGTATGGCTTGCGGGGTTTGCTAGAAGGGTGCAACCGGACCTAGGCTCGCTGCAAATCCCTATAGATAAAAAGTCTGCGCCCACCCCAGGCGCTATCACCCCAGCCGATAGTAGTGACTCACCCACGATCACCCAACCCATCTTTTTTTTTTCAACCCCTCCGTGGCACGGATCCGTGGGTCCGCGGCTGGAAGGGATGAATCCTTTCGCCTCGTTCTGCTCCTTCTTATACCTTGCTCCGTTTCCGTCGACAAGGGTTCATCGAACTCGAACGTATTCGCGTTTTTCCAAGAGAAAATTTCAAGGGAATTCATTATACATATACATTGTTCTGTCAAATGCAGATTTGAAGAAATTAAAAATCACACTGCTGGTCATATGTGTTAAGACACCTGCCAATACGATGTGAGATATATGTATACTAAGGATGAAACATTTTTTGTATTTTTAGGCTTGATTCGAATTTGTGTCCGAGTAATGAAATATGTATAATATGTACAATTATTTATTGTATCAAACATTGTACCAAGAATTACAAATCGTATATGAAATATTATGCGAAATGTATTCATTATCACTTGCATGAGAAATATCGTATCAATTATTCGATCAACTATTATTATGAAACATCGTATAATGTTAAATGGTACGATGCTTATTGATTAACCCAATACGTTGAACAACAAGATAAATTAAAAATTTTTGTACAAGTACAAAATGAGAATAAGTTTCACATAAACACCTGTAAGAGCGAGGTTAACAGTTGCTCGAGAGGCGAGACGAAGCCAAAGGCGAAGTTTCCTGTAATCGAACATCTTTCGTGCCCGCCAGGACACCTCCAGCGAGATCCGCTAATGGACTCTCATCTGGCCTTGGTCGCGTCACTCTGCCGCGCCGCTTTATTATTCATGGCCCGTTACTAAACCGTGAATATTTTTCCTTTGCACCCTTTTTTGACTGTACGCGCTCGTCGCCTTTTTACGCGCGCATTATTTTTTATGTCTCATGCCGAGCACTCTCCTTACCCTGTTCTGTCGCCATCAGCCCCTCCTTCCAACGGGCCTCGCTGCTCTCCCGTTTGTCTGTCGTCTATTTTCTTTTTTCCTTCGTCGAGTTCTTTCCGCTAGACACCGTTGAAAGGAGATTGTAATTTTAATTTTTAATTTTTTTTCACCGGCTCGTTGGAAACTTGACGAGGCTAGAGACTTCAGAGAAGGGAGGCGTAAATTAATAGTGGGATTTACGATTCAATGAGTAAAATAAAGACTAATATATTACACTGTTTAGTAGACTGCGGTTTTTCATGCAAAATGAAACATTTGCGATGTCAACTCAAAAAGCGAAATATAGACTTTTTCTATTATCCTTTAGGAATAATCTCTATATTATATTGTTGACATTACGTACGCTACGTAGACTTTATATATTTTATGCATACCCAATTTTTCGTTTAATGAATAAAGTCCATTGTTTATTGATTAGTGTTTCATGTCGATCAGTGCACTGTACTGATTAATGTAAAGTCTATCTATTGAGACCAGCAACTGCTTCAATAATATATGATCCGAATTAGTATAAGGAAGGAATACAGTGAAGAGTCTTTACTTTTTTATAATAAATAGAGGTGGGGACGAAACGAAATGTTTTTCATCTTTATTAAAAGAGATAATATTTTAATTATAATGAATGTTTGCCAGAACATCCGTAACATCCAATTATCCCGCGTATTCTCGTTGCACAAAGTATCGCGATCATCCCCAACCATCTACAGCTACGAAGTACAGTCTCGTAATAACGGAAGTGAAACTTCTCTACGGTAATTGGTAAGACGAATATAAGAATTTATTTAGTCTCAAGCATCGAACGTTAGCAAACTAATTTCGCTTCTCGTTTCTGTTCACGGGATCTGGTGTCGTCGCGTCTAGCCGCTCTTTAAGGAGAGGAAGGCTCGTTGGACGCGGAAATAAGGAACGTAGGGTGGAAATATTTTGACCCTGGAGCCGTGTCTTCTCTCGTCTTGGGAATCCCCTTACCACTGACGCGGGTGGGTAAAGGAAGAGGATGGACGAGGCAAGGGGCGGGTGCGCGGTAGCACGCGCGATTCCCCCTCGAAGAAGTATCTTGCGTAATTAAGCAACGCAGCCGTAATGTATCCAGTGTGCAGGGGCGGCCATATTGCCCTCGGTGTGGGCCAAAGCGCGGAGAGAGGGTGGCTGGAGGACGCGCGAATCGAAGTACAGAGTACCGGAGGGTTGCTACCGAAGAGAAGAGATGGAAGGGTGAAGAGAGCCACGGCGAAGAAGCCGGCTGACAAGGAAACGAGATCAGGTAGAGCGAGAGAGAGGGTGATGGGGAAGGAGAGTGGTCCGCGGAGCGTGAGGGGTGGACTCCGGGCCAGAGTGAGGGTAATGATATGCCGGGGTAGTCGGAGCACCACCGACGACCCTTCATCGGACGAACGGGGAAGAGGGACCTGCCGGAGTCGTTCCAGCGGCTTCTTTTTCTTTTTCTTTTCTCCTCGACCCCGTCTTATTTTCTTCCGTTCTTTTTTTATTTAATTCAGGAGCAGCAATTACAGCCACGAGACACTCGTGCCGCGATAGCTCCTCTCGCTTTCTTCCCCTTATCACCGCGTCGCGAACGCGGCCTCGCGTTTCTTTCTGTTGTTTCTCTTGCTTTGACCCTTCCAAGCTCTGTCCGTAGACTGCTTCGCTCGGACGGTCGGCATTCAATCATTTGCGGAAGAATCGTAATCAAAGTTCCTTACGGAGAATACGGTTTAAGAGAAATAGGCAGGTCAATAGTGGAGTTCCTGGGAAGTAAGTACGTCAGTCTTGAGGCATGTCAAAACTGAATATAATTCGTATTGCATTTCATACAGTATAATGCATAGTAAGTATCGGAACTGCTATCTAACAATAAAATATTCTAACATTTACTTAGCTTGTCAAACTATCTTAAAAGAATGACTTGCAGTTACTTAGAATACAAGAATAGATTAGTTCAATTAATTCAATCAAAGATACAAAAATAAAGCATCCTTTAATGAATGAAATAATGATCACTTATTTTATATAGTTATTCTTATTAAGTATTATTTAGCGTATTTCATCTATATGGTAAAACATTGATACGGGAACAAGTAGAAGCGCATAGTATGTCTAGGTGCCTACCGAAAGCGTGTTCGTTCTACTAGCCAGTAGAATCGAGTGATACAGAATCGACAATGGGATCGGTAGCACCAGCTGTTCGTAGCGTCATGTCGCGCCGCGAGATTATCTAATTTATGACGCCGTTAAGGGTGGATATTTAAACGAAGTTGGCTACTATTCGCTCGTTCATGTTCACTGAATTAATCTTGGAATCATTGGGCGTGAGCGTTGCCGTCAATCGGCTTACATCTGCTCGTCGTGCGGCACGAATAAATCAAGTCCTTGATTCGTTTAAATCGTTTGCATACCATTAATGATACCGCGGTGAGATGATCGGTTCCGTGCAGTCGCCTCTCGATTAAGCTTCATTCACACAAGCAGTGATAGTGCTTTGCTAAAGAATCCTAAATTATGATATTGAGATCTGATCCGTATTGCAATCGATTAATGTGAATCATATTTTATTCACACTGGAGAACGGCTAGATTACAATAGATCAAACAGTTCAAATCGTTTACACTGAATCCATGTCTTGTGATTGGTTTTGATCGAGTAGGAATATCTTAATAAAATAGTATTGTAGATAGTAAATGATTGAGATCTGACGGGCTAGTGTGGAACAAGTCTTAATCTATTGCCTTTCAATAGATGGTAGTTGCGCTTGGTAAAAGGAACGACGAAATGCGAGAAGAAATTGGTACGTGCGGCGTGGTTACGAAATACCGCGTCCATGCATAAATCATGATGAGTCGCGGTTTCGCGTAGCTGTACGTGTAAGTCGCATGCCTCAGTACTGGCTACTATTATGTAAATCAGCCGTGGCACACCATGGTACCCACCCATAAGCGATAAAATATCCGCTATACAAGTCTTCCATTGTGAGGAATTCATAGCCAGGTTACGAGATAGGCTGCGCAGCGAGCGAGACGCAGTAAGGGTGTGTCGGATATTTTGCAAAATGCAAAGAATTTGTGTAAATTAAAGCAATCTTACTTTTTTAATAATTTGTGTTTAAGACAAGTTACGAATAATCTTAATCATCAATTAATCATGTTTACTGTTTTTTTTTAATCACAGTTATTATAACGTTAGAAACGAGATTAATTACAATATATTGTCTAAAAAGCTTTATTATATATTACAATTGCGTTTAAAATATGAGGATTGTTAAATTTTGTTTACTCAACTTCTCGAAATTGGAAAAATCGATGATATCGTAGAACACTTGTTAATTGACACTTTTTGCAGGGCGATTTTTTGATAGGGCAAAGTGCTTTTCAGGATACGGGTCGCTGTTCTCCCTCTGCAACATTGGCACTGTTCCGAAGCTAAAAACCGTGAACAAAGGACGCGACACTGGTCGTTGTTTTGAAAACACCGGCAACCTTCAAATGTTTAACCGTCCACCTATAAAGGGGTGATATTCACTCTGCAGTTCTCCCTTTGAAGGACTGCAACTTTAATCTCAAACATTCCGTTCACTTTTTCCACTCTCTTTATCCTTTGGCATGAATAATTTAATTAAAACATTACAAAATTTAACTTCACTGATTTTTAATTACCTTCAATTAATCATGTAGGTTTGATTCAAATAAATATTTAAAAACATGATTTAATACCTAATTTGATTCAGTGTTCTACAGAAAGTACTGTATCATTATTAGAAGTCAATAAAGATTGTGTGAAACATTGCGGTAAAAGGGAAACGTCGCTAACAGCAGTCCCAGCCCGCACTGCGAGATTGATTTCGAAACGGTTGTTGACCTTGGACTTGAACACATTTGTGCATGTCGATGGAATTGATGCCATTGATTTTTTTCTCTGGGAGCACGGCGCCGGTTACGGGACCGCGAGAAGCGAACGACTATAGTTTTGGGGATTATATTTAATCCTGTTTCCCAATAGTATTTATTTTAAACTCCATGAGATTGTTGTAGAACAAATATTCGACATTCTTTTTGTTTTTGTTTAATTCCTTGTCGTCTTATTTAGTCTTTAAGTTTACTTCAGTATTAGATACCAGCCTATGTACAAGTAACTTTGATTATCTTCTATAGAATACAATGTAACTCTCGTTTTAAACTCTGCTTCAATTGTAATTATCCGATTCAAATAAATAAATATCTTGTATATATTATATTTTTATCTAGAATTCTATATTTTAATATAAATATTTTATAAATTCTTTACATTATAAATACATTTACATGGATATAATTTTATATCTACATATAACTTCAGGGTGTCACAATTACTTATTGAAATATTATCAAATATAAAGAATCGTTTTGATACAAGGTTCAATCCTCAAACAGATTTTAATGTGTAAACGGAAAAAGAGTCATAAAATAACTTCAAATGTGATCTTATATCATTTTTGAAAGATCTGCTGACTCTTTATATTCTGAACGGGTTTTCTATCTTTCAATAAATTTTATAGTCGGAGGAATGCCAGCTGAATAACGCTTATGATCAGAGTGACATCGACATTATTCCCTTCGTCTTGTACGGTCGAAGACCGATTCAATCGGCTGACAATTTAATCGTAATGCCTCTGACTTGTTGATTAGTTTCTGGCAAATTGTGTACAAAAATCGAACACGATTTGAGATGTAATTTCATAACAAACAAATATTTAAATGAGGTACACGATATTCTACAGAAACTACAGCTATCGTGTTTTCATATGCAGAAACCTAATAGATGAAAATTAGGGCACGGCGCCCAACATGGATCGGCGCGAATTTGCTGCATGCTGGCGCTTCCCCTGGGGTTAGGCTGTGCGCGTTCGCGATCGCGTTCGATTTCGAGACCCCTGACCGATTTGCTTAACGGTGCTCGTTCTTCAAGGTGGAAACTCAAAGGCCGAGGGGGTAGTTAGTCGTTGGTCAACCCTGGTAATTGCGCGTAACCATGGAAATGCCTGCCTGTTTGTTTGGGGGCTCGGTTCTCTCTTTTGGTCATAGAGGCGAGGGCGCGCGCAGGGTGAAAGGGTACGCTTTTCGAGGCCACTGAATGCAAAGAAGGGTTGCGGAGGGTCGCCCGGAAGTCAAGGACGCATTCACTGACTTCGAGAAACTCGGCCAACGCCGCGCTGCCCGCTCGCTGGTCTCGTATTTTTTTTTTTTACATGCTGAAGTGGCGTTACGAAAGGGATGATGTAATATGTGTGTCGAGGGTGCTCCGACCTCGTTTTACTCGCTTGTGCGATAATTGTTGCAATTGGATGCTATGGACCACGGCTTTGAAGTTCGAGTAAATTCGACGTTGCTTCCATCTGCTTCGATGGGATGCGAATGTCGCGAATTCATGAACTCTCCTCTTGGGGCTTAGCTCTCGAGGTGAAGCAATATGTAAATGTCGTTTGGATGTATGTCAAGATGAAAGATGTTTGATTAAGTAATTTACTGAAAATGTGCGACTTTTACGGATGTATTCTGTTCCATTATTTTTGTGAATCGAAATACAAATTGTGTTTATTGGTTTTATTTATCGATAGCTTCTTTGTCTTCCATATCTTTTATCCTTCAGTTGCGAGCATCAAATTACATCAATTTTTATTCTCGAACGGAGCTATTAAATCGAACTATTAAATCTGAATTTTGTACCGCTTGAAAACATCTCACGAGATACATATATTTAACGCAATTCTTTAGATTATTGTTTTGTCTTTAATTCTTTACCTGTTCCTACTAATTAAAAGAATCAAATTTTGAACTAGAAAGACTTAACGACAGAAAAAAATTGTGTACCTTGAATATCCAAATTCTTCATAATCGGCGCTGGATTAAACTTCCTCGATAGCCATCGGGAGCACGACGACCGTATCCAAGAGAAGCCGTAGGGAAGCGGGCAAGGAAAAAACGAGATCTTCGTGCTCGTAGCGAACGTGAACGCTAATTTCGTATTCGTCCTAGAAGGCTGGCGATGGAACAAGGAAGCGGAGCGTGTCGTTGGCAGGACAAAGAGGGACCACAGAGAAGGACCATTGGAAGGGTGAAAAAAAAAGGGTCGAAAATGCTTAGCGGGTGCGACGGAGAGCGACTTAGGGGAGAGAGAGGGACAGATAGAGAGCGCGAAAAGGTTAGGAAAAAAAAGAGTGACGAAGAGAGGGGTAAAACCGAGGCATCCCCACCCGGTGGGCCATCCGCCCCTGAAAAAAGAGTTAATATTGATCCGTTTTTTTATTTGAGTCACCCCCAGGTTTTTCACCCTCGCTATTTTTTCTTCCCTCGGCTGCAGGGATCGCCAAGCGCGGCCCGCTGCCACGACAGAGACGGAATTAGTGTTTCTATAGCAACTCTCTACCCCGTCCGTTCGTTTCTACGTCCGTCCGTCAGTCCGTGTTGGTCCGCTCGTCCGTGGAACGTCCGCTGCTCCGAATTATCCCTTCCTGATTCGAAGACATCCTAGCCTTTCGCCGCGCTACTGCACCGCGACCGAGGGGACGGCTTCTTAACTGCGAAGAAATCGTGATATACGCGCATGTACAAGTCTCCAAAGGTCGTGTCCATCGGCCATAAGTATTGATACACTTTCTATCTTAATACAAAGTGAGATATTGGAACATTTCTTATTTTTTTTAATCGTACGCAAATTTATATTTGATATATGAAATTATGTAGTAATTATTATATCGTTCATTGTATCAGCCATTATATGAAGCATTGTATCACTCATGAACATATGAATCATGTAACAATTATTATATGAAATAGTATATTGACTTTTATTCTGACATAGATATGAATATTTATCATAATGAAATGCTTCGCGGTCGAACCCAGAGCATCTCTTGAGAATGTTCGAAAGCTGGCTACGAGTCGTTTCACATTCGTTTATAAATCAAACGCACTCGATAGCGATAAAGTCCGATCGAGTTTTGAAATGTTACGAGTGCGAAACGAAGATTTAAGATTTAAGGCGAGGTAATTCGGAGGAAACCGTTACCTCGATCGAGACGAGCGACGATCGACGCTGCGATAAAGCAGCGAGAGATAACGATAAACTACACCGTTCCGTGATCCGAGCACGCAATAGGGATCATTTATAGGAACTGATAGACGCGTAAAATCTTACTTCCAGCTCAGGTATGTGTATAGTATTATACATATCTAGGTACATCCTCATTCATAAGTCTTAAGACACGTTCTAAGACGCATAAATCAATGAACTGTTACATAGGTGCAGAATGAACAAATGGAAAGTATGACATTTTATTGAGTAGGGCGTGGACTTTTTCAAATATATAAAAATTCGCTGTGTATTAAGAAATAATCAAAGAAATGTCTCTTATATCTTCTTTGCTTTAGGACCATCTGTACACGCAGTCATAAATTGTGGTACTTATTCATTTTGGCAGATAAAAATTGTAATATTTCTATAGACTTATACGCAGTGTATAAATCTATAAAAATCTCAAGTATTCTAATCTGTAGGTAATTTATTAAACAAATTTCTATTTCTTTGCAACTCATTTTATAAAATTGACAAGTTTAGAGAATGCTTATATTTCATTATATGATATTGTTCATATCATCTATTCATAATTTGTGGTATGATTTATTGCACAATTATGTGTACATGATTTGTTGTATGATAACTATTAGTATATGATTTCTGACATGATCATGGTCATCAGGTATTTTGATAGTCTCTTTATACTTATGAACAGAGGTGTACCAACGCTGTTCTCTTCCGGCCCTGAACGCATCCCCGCGATTCGGTAGAGTTAAATTCACCCTAAATCAGAAAATATGAAGCTCCTCCGATCGTGCTTCTCGTATATACGTATATATCCTCGCGGGATTGTTGGTTCCGTTCCGTTCCGTGGAATATCCTTCAGACTGGTAAGTCGATGCATATTTCAGAGACTCAGCCACTCTTTGTTCCGGAATATGCTCTGGGCGAATGTTCCTCCTCTTCTTCTCCTCGTTCTTTTGCATTCCCTTTGACCAGTTCCCTCCAGCCTAATAACACCCTTTTACCACTATCTCCCTCGCCCTCCCCCCCACCGTCGTTCTATCTCTTTCTGTTTCGTCGGTACCGTGGAATCTGTTTAACGCTCACGATATCGGTTGGTTCTCTACTTGAGAAAGGAGTTTTTCAGTCGTCGCCCAATCCACGAAATCTAATTCACAAGGGATGAGAAGGTAACCTTTTAAGCAACGCGTCGACGAGTCGATGGACTCTCAGGGTGACATCTCCTGTTTGCATTTTATTCTTGTTACCCCGTGACGGCGAAATGTACTCGAACCTGTTTGTGCTGTTAATTGCAGAGACAAAGGGGAAAAAGGTAACCAGGTCTTGTCGGTTTGTTTGAGAAAGGAAAATAAAAAGTGGAAGAAGGCAAGGAAAGGGGTTGGAAGGTGCGGCGCGGTATCGATTGAGCGCGCAGCAGAGAAAACGTTGTCTCGCTCGCAAGGAACTTTTGATTGATCGTAAGAATTAGAATAAGAAAAGAATAAGGTACCTATATCAGTCGTAATAAAAAGAAGGAAAACCCTGATAAGTATTCCAAGTATTATTCGGAATAGATTTTCGTTAATATCCTTTGTCATTTCCAAGTATTCTTCGAAATACATTTTTGTTAATAACCTTTGACATAGTTTTAGAAATATTCTTTGAAGTATTCTATGAAACATTCTTTAAAATATATCTCTGTTAACATTCTTTTGAAACATACTTTGAAACATGGTTCTGTCATATGAAGTACAAAATGATCTCTTCAGGAACCTTACAGTCATTATTCATTACTAGTCTACAAAATTTAGTTATATTAAATTTTAATGTGAAAGAATGCACGCGAGATTCTCTATAGAAAGATCTATAAAAATACATGAAACGTTAATTCAAATCGTACGTTATTAAAAGAAACGTAAAATCTCTACAATTGAGTACACATTTTTAAATACGCTTATAAAAATAGAATTTCGCATAAAAATTCTCATTACTATCGTTACCAGCAGGATTGAAGTTATTTTCCATGCCATTTCTCATCAGATTTACCTGTGAATACCGTCCTCATCTACAGAAAAGACTCGGTAAGAGAAGTTTGAACTGCGGAAGTAATCGTAGAATTAAATTCAACGTCGGAAATGTCACAACGGTCAGAGATTTTCATCTCCCGCGGAATTCGGTTAGTGTAACGCGATAAAGAAACGGACGGGGTGCATTCCGTCCGAATCTTATGGGGCAGGGACGTTGTCTCTCTTCGTGCAGCGCCGGCAAGGAGAGCCCATAAGAACAGCCGAGTGTACGGCGTTGCAGGCTGCAGGGGTTACTTTCACGGGAGGGGGTGGATATCTCGAGGGATTTGACAACCCTTGGGCACACCGTGTCGGTGTCACCTAAGCGGTGAACGCTTAGATCGTTCCGTGTGCGAATTCTCATTTTTACGAGGGCCCAGTTTACTTCCACGCGCAACTTTGTGGAAGGATATGTACCTCGTAGGGTGTATCGATTCATGACTCTTAGGATACTTCCAAGTGTCTATGAAAAAATCTGACAAATAGTAGACACATTAGTAACCATCGGAAATTATGTCAGTTGGAAGGTTATAATAAATCATGTAATAAATTATACAATAAATTATGTACGGATTATTAAAAGTGTATTTCAAATGAAAGAGTTTAAATAATATTAATTCTTTGCATTGAAAAATGTATATCACTGAAACCCTTAGAATGTCTCATTTGATCGTAGTTTAATTTAGATTTTAGAATACGTCTCTCCTAAGAAGGGTATGTGTGATTGCGTGACCAAACTGTGCATTTCAACTGTGTAGATTGTCTTTAAAATACAAGTTTTTATAGTGTCTTTTACATTTTTCTGACTCCTTTCGTTGATTCCTAAGGGAAACTAAAACCTACAATAGTGAAAGAATAATATGTACATTGTGAAATACATTTCAATTTGATGCAGCAGAATTTTTTTACTACTGTTATAACGCGTTTATTTCGTGTACATGAATAATTGTTCGTACCAAGAAAGTGTAAGTATAAATTCGTATGAAACAAGAGAAGTATTCAGTTAGATCTTTTTAATCCCCAACGCAAATGTGTCATTTTCTGCTTGTGGCTCTGTAGCTTATCAACGAGTGATTTAATTTTGACGCGGATTAATTGTTCTGTTTTAAAGAGCTCAATTCCAGGAAAGTTAATAGCCAACCATTGTCAGATATTCGTCTCGATATAACTCTGTTTTTTTGAAGATACAGAATAATTGTTTAAATCATATGAAGCAAGAAAGAACGGAAGTTCTCCATTAACTCTGTGGTCAATACCTGATAAATTCAGAATTAACGTAATTCTGATTCCGTCCAATACTTTCCATCGGTTTTCCGCACGTGTTCTAGCCGAAAGTATTCGTTATGTATTTTGTAAATAGAGCAAATAGGTACGTATCGTCTATATGCTATTTTCCGGAATAACCGAATCGAGACTGGCCGGAGCGTGGCACCTGTCATTTAAGAGCTGGATTCTCCATGGGCATTAGCGGACTAAGATGACAGGCGATAAATGTGCGCACACATATACATCACGAGCGCATATACACAGCAAAGATAGAAAAGCAGGTGAAAACTAGTGGTGACCACACAGTAGGCGACCAAACGTTTCCTCGATTTTATCGGATGCACTCCATATAAGTGGAAGCTGTGCTTCTCTTTAACTTTGCAGCAGCGTTTTGTATTTAATTTCTTGGAGACGTCCGCAACATTCGAGTCGTTCAACTACCGCATTGATCATTTATTCATGATTCTTACAAATCCATCCTTGCAGTCCACTCAATTTATATATATATATATAATAATAAAAATAAAATAAAGAAGAAATATAATAATAAACAAATTGAGCAGAATAAAGGTTTATCAAATTCAATAATCCTCACAAATGAATATATTTTTAACAGCTAATAATTTATTTAAATCTTATCATTTTACAATTTAATCCCAACTTTTTTATTACAATTTTAAATTCATTAAGTATAATTCAAATAGTATTATATTTTCAATTCTTACTCATTCAAGTCTTCGATAAAAATCAACTGATTATACGATCGCTGTATAATCAATTATACATTCATTACATAGTTCATTGGATAGATTGATTTAAAATTAAATTTAAATAACTATGTTAAACAGGTATAATAAACATTTTGGGTATCGGTATTCGTGAGGATGCACGGAGTGAAGGTCGCGCAAGTCGGCTAGCGATTTTGACTGGTGGCAAAAGGATTCGCCATATGGTCTCCTGCCTACTTATCGTTTAGATGTGCCACGAGAGCCGAAGAGCATTCGACTGCCGAGAGGCAACGGCGCTTCGAGGAACGAGGCCCATTTATTTGGCGTGTGCTGTATAATTAGGACTCGAGAGACCGGGCCTCACCGGAGCAGCTCATTGTCCTTTTTTTTCTTTTCTATCTGGGAAACGAGTTTTGGAAATATATTGCTACCCGACTCCCCGTGCGGTCGTTCGATTTCGGATCGGTCCACCTCATGTCCACTACGAACCGCATTTCCGGAAGTAGCTGGCCATTCGTTAAATGAAAGCATTTGGTGAAAACTATATCATTCTTTTCTGTCTGTTTTTTTTAATAGGAAAATGGAAAAAAAAGCGAATGCGTGATCGTAAAATGCATTAATGTTGTTGTTTCGCTTTTTGTAAAAATATTTCAGTTCCATATAGCAATATTTATATTTCCACATATTTCATGAATAATAATGAGTCACTGAAAGATGGAGCGATCCTTGACCATCATTTTTTGTTTCACTAATCAAGCCACATTATCGTGTCTTAAGAAGTTTCGCAATTATCAATATAATCGATGAAGATCCTTGAGACTTGCCACTTTTATCGTTGATCCTTCGGCTTTCTTGTGAAATCGTTTGCATGGAAATCGCGCCTAATGCCCGGAGATGATAGTCACGCCTGGAGGAGAACGACGCGACGTTTCGTGCGACGTTCGAAATAGGAGGCTGGCGATCGTTTTTTTTCATTGTTCCAGGGCCATATGTTGGGAATAAAGCCGACTTCCGTAAAACGGGAAGTCATTTAAATTTAGGCTGTTTACGGAATTTAAGAGGCGAACCGAAACCGAGGAGGGGCAGGCGGGGGTTAACGCCGTGCCACTTCGACTAATACATTCCAAATTTACGTTCTTCTAAGAACTCCAGGGATCAAGTATTTTTAGTTGCATCCACACTAAACTGTCGTTTCAACTTTATTTTGATCGCCGTGGTGACAATGTACGTGTATCTTTTTTCTATTGGTGATGTCAAGTTCTGCCTTGACTGGGAATCATGTAGTTCTCGAGATTTTTACTCATCTCTTATTCAATACAGACATTTGATATCATTAATACGTAATAATTTAGTAGAAAATTATAAAAGTAAAGATAACAGAGTTATTCTACTTCAACTTATTCTTTTTATCATATTTTATTCCGGTATAATTTCTAGTATAACATTAATATTCTCATTAAGAAAGAAATTATATTGATGACAGTAATATTGTTTTGTTAAAAAAATGGGGAACATTGAAAATATTCATTGGCCCAGATTAAATGGCCAGAGGCTGCAATTTTCCAAGAAAATCTGTTCACGCACATGGAATCAGTTCAAGTCGCGTTCGGTAGAGAATACTTTTATGCGTGGATTTCACGTAATTTTGGGTTTCTCCCGAAAATGGTATCGCATTTCTTAGGGCGCTGCATCGGATTGGCGCATTGTCAACGGCGGGCCACCTAAGGGCCGAGGGTGCCACCAGGATCCCTTCCTTTTTCGTCCCTCTTTCTTCGTGGCAGCACGCGCGCTTTGCCGCTATAAAGGAACGTTTTTTTAACAGAAAGACAAAAAACAAGGAGGCACGTCGCCGTGGTGGAAACGGAAGAGGGGTTCACTCCAACTCGGCTTTCCTTCTGCCCTCTTGTCGTCCTCGTCGGTTTTCAGACGGACGCGTGGCGTGCACACGACGTCATTATTTCATTCTGTCTCTCTTTCTCTAAGCGCCGATGGAAAATTTATGGTGAACTAGTTGCGCCGCGTTTCCCAAAAATCTACTCGAGTGTACCTCCATTAATGCCCATTCGACGAACATTGCCCGATTTTCAAATACCGCCGGAGGACGTCCATTAAGGGTGTTTCGACATTCACGATGGAAAGCCACTCTATTACCCTTTTTCGTGAAACGAGTCATAGTGCATTTTAACGATTTTAACTAATTCTCGACTCCTGACGATATTCAAACATCTTTGCTTATACCTACTATGAAAAAATCTGGAAATAAACTGAGCTTACATCGCCTTTCATAGGCGTTTAGGTCGTTTATAATCAGATTTTATATAGAAATCTTGTAATGTGCAATTATTTTTCTTACAGGGGTAATTTATGTTAATTCATGTTAATTATAAGGGCAATTCAGGGTTAATGATGATGCAGCAAAGTAAAGCAGATAGGATCCATCATAAGTAGTATTGTATAATAAGTAAAACTTTTATGGTTTTCAAATTCTGCTTTAATTCGAAGATTTGCTATTGTTGCTTATGATCGTTACAATTCTTGCATATGCTTACCTGTTTTGGACCGCTACTTCAGGTAGCGACATAGTGGTCCAGAGACCTTCAAGTTTTCCGGAGACTGACCTCGAAAACGGTCTTCCATCCCGAAGAGAATTCTCGCCGTTTACCTCGGAATTTCTTCTCGCGCCCAATTTGTTTCTCACAAAAGATTCGTAGCATCAACAAGGAACTGGCTTCTGAATGTAAATAACCAACAACTTGAAAAAGCAATGAACACAATGTAAACCTTATGAAACATTCTTCGTGATTGATTCGTGATATCATCAATATGAATTGCAAATAGAATATACAATTTATGTATAGTTTGCTAATTTCAAAATTAATTTCCAAATATATATTTGATTGCTACATATATTGAATCTCGTATTTATAATACAATTGTTTCTACAGTAATTAATATCTAATTTCATGTCAGATTGTGATGCATCAAAATATCATTTACCTATTGCCTAAGGCGAGGGCGTCTAATAGGCATACTTACCTCCAAGCCAAAAGGTCTGTCGTCTCATCGGATTGTAAGACGGGAGAGCCGACTAGACAGAGGAGGAGACATTCGAAAGGAAATTCCATGCTCACGGATTTCACCGATCCATCCAGTCAGACTCGATCCGCCGCATCTGCCACGTGCCCCCACATTACGGCGTAATGTGTCACTGTGCCACGGCCGTGTTCTCTCCCTTGCTCGCTCAAACGATTTAACAGAACACCGGCTCTCGTCGCACGCACACTAAAGTACCGATACCTTGCTCGGTCGTGTGCGGAATCCTAGATTTTGGAAACTCGTCGTCGGATTGAATGGCGCAGCTGAATGCAACTCTCCACATTCGTGGAAGAGAGGGACAGAGCGTGCGGGACCGTTTCTCAACATACACCCCATATCCACCCCTCCCTCTCCTTGTTCCGGCTCTCTCTCTATTTTTTTCGCTTTCACATCAATATTGGGCGTCGCTGATGCAAGATGCAACCTCGGATGAGTTGTGAAAATATTGACGGTTTGCGGGCCGCGACAGTTTATTCGGATCCTCTCGTGGTCCTTCAGGGGACAATGGACTATGGATTTTTATTGACGCGCCCGGGGATAGGTCGATAGATCGATAGCTTTTCCTCTGGACGGAATCCATTAACTTTCCCCGGGCTACAGTTTGACGTATGGTTTTCGTATTTACAACGATGCACGATTTTTCCATTGCAGGACCAACGTGAACGATCGGGTTTTCGTTTTCTATCTAGCAACGTGCAAAACATTGTAGATTCATAACGAACATTGTACGAAGCAAAATAAAATGCCACATTGCATAATTAATCATCTTGTTCTAAAATAATTCATGACACAAGAACTGTGTGTAATCATTCGAAAGGAGAATGGGAATAGTCGGGATTGGTGACAGAAGAAAAAATCATGATAACGATTAAACAGTGAGTTTTTAATAATAAAAATATCTTGACAGACCAGTCAACTCGATGGGAACATTCATTATAATAAGTCTTGATGGTATTTACGTAGTATGATCGCGAGAAATGCGGTAGAGATTGACGGTGACAATAGAGGGCCAGGTGGTCAGAGGGATCGTAAAATTACCAGTAAACACCGTATGATACAAACGAACTTTCCTCTTATTCATTCTCTTCTTTATCTTTTCTTATTTTATGTACGAATTCGACATTGGCAGCGTTAATGTTAATGATCACGATGATGACAATCATAATAATGACAATAATAATAATAATCATAATCAGAATAATAATGGCGATATAATAATTAATAATAATAACTACAGGTAGAGAGTTACAGATTAATTAAATTACTTAAAAAACGATCTATATATTCGTATTTGTACGCGCGATATCTCTTTCATTATAATACATCGTCCTTCTCGTCTCTCTTTCCCTCGCTTTAGTTTCATTTCTCTTTCCTCTTCCCTTATCTATTTAGGAATACTATTTAAAATCAGTCTTGTGGTTGAAATATATTAGGTGTCTGGTGAGGTAGTGTCAGTTTCATAGTATACATCGAGTGCCACTTGATTATGCCGCGCGTATATCGTTAAATCACAAAATTCTCGTCTCACTGTACGCAACGAGCACACGCGTACGAACAAATTCTACCCAGTTGATATCTCATATGTATCGTATCTCACGATTCTGCCAACTCCACCTCGTCTCACGTAATTAACACTCGATTGTTTTCCACCAACGTGAAACAAAGCAAGTTTGCCAGAATCTTAAAAATGAATCGTTCGCCTTGCACTTCGTTTTACATTCATTGATAGTCATTCAACAAGCGCAAATGACGAGTATACATATTTTATGTAAACACGTGTTGCTATTTTTTACGCGTAATCTCAAGTGGCTGTCATCTTTTAATTACAGTAGCGAGAATACCTATCGTCCATCCGTAATACCGCGGAACAGTGTTCAATCAACGTTTAGTTATAGTTTATAGGTATAAAATTTGAATTTGTACCGTGTGTGTGGTCGCGTTCGCGTACTCATTCGAACACGATGATTCCAGTACTACGAATCATGGATTAAAGTTGTATCTATCCAGTAAGTTGTGTCTTTATATCGATCAGCGTTTTCAATTCTTTTTAACCCATGATGAAGCTTTCAATTTAATATATGGTCTAAAGTCATTTCTCCAGTTACGCAAGATGCAAAGATTCGATTAGCAATGTTTTACACTGAAGAACACTTGTAGGTAATGTACAAGTGGCTCATTAGTTTCCGGACTCGGTTCGCGCATACATATGTATGAAAAATGCAACACGTTCCACCTTCACTACTTTCCACGTGCCGCTGCTAGTTCGTTATTTTGCATGTGCGCGTGCGAAGTGGGTCCGGAATCTCTTGAGTCATTTACGTCTATAAACACGTACAATACATGCGGAGAGCAGCACGTGGATCGGACGTGTTCGAATTAGCGCGAACTGTCGACCTATTCGTGCATACGATTAGCGTCTGCGTTGACTGTACAAAATTATAACTATATACGCATATGTAGATATAACTTCTAGTTACATAGATATACAGAGAAGTATACACCATAGGTACGTAATCGTTAATCGAGTACTCGGTAGACTGCGAATCGCCGTCGTGGACTCGAATATAATGAAACAGTTTAAATGGAACAGAGACAACCCTTGTAGAAAATAACAGCCCATTCATACGATTTTTGTACGAAATAAGTTATACGATTGAAAATAATGTATAATGGTTTTGTTTTTTTCTCTTAGCAGAAAGGGATTGACAAGGATCGTCTCTGTTTAATGTTTCGTCTATTTTAGAAATCGGATTTCCTCCTACATAACAAGGGCCGATTTTCTGTGATAATGATAATATAGGCGATTCAAGGGATCCGGACCGAGTTCACACGCATACGTAGAAAACGTGGCACGTTCTCTTTCTCTACTTTTAATGCTTTCTACGCGTCGCCTCTAGTTGGATTTACGTATTTACGATGTCGGAATCCGTTGAATCATTTGTACAGAATATTCGAGCCCCGCTTCCGAGAACCATTTCGACTTTTACACAACGTTATAATTTGACACAAACATATAGTACTCTTATATGTATACATATGTACGTACGTTCTTTTCTCTTGACATTAAGATTAAAAGGACAACAACGATAATGGTTAATATTATTATTACGACAGTATGTATAGGACAAGCAATAATTCCATTTAAATACAATAGGTACTCGACGCGAGAATACAATCTTCTTTATATCTGTAGTCATTTCATATTTCCCTTTTCTTATCTTATTATTCAGTGGTGCTGCTTATAAAGAAACATAGAAAACAATCCGCCCGTATCGACGGGTCCGTCAGGAACGTAATTTCAGTATCGTTTGGAACTAACAACCATTAACTATAGGAATCGATTCAAGGTACTGTGTTTCAAAAGTTCTCGTCAAGTACAATCTCTATCACCTCTATGAACAGAAACTGTTGAATAGGAAATTTGTTTTCGCCTTAGTATATGCAATCTTTATCCTTCTTTTCTCTTGGCTTGGTTCTCGAGTCATTTACGCGGATTTTACTGGACGACACTATGTACGTACAAAACTAGGACAGTTTTTTTTAGTAGTTGAGTCATGCAACAGATAGACTGCGAATATTTGTGCAAAATAAAAGTTTTGTTATATCAGTAAGAGAATGAGAACTAGATTGAGATTTCTTCAATGATAACCATTTATATTATACGTTTTTTCTGCATACTTTCACACATTATATGTATCATTTGTATTATCGCATAAAATCCACAGTCTAGTAACATAATATCCATCGAACAGAATCGACAAGGATATCATGCTTACCTTTAGTTCTTGGCACACTACTCTCTCGTAAACGTCCTAGAGATTTAATTAAACAAATAATACGCGGATAATAAGGAACATCATTGGTGACATTATTATAGTACCATGGTGTCATCAATCAACTGTTGTCGATTAACATGATTGATACTGACGAAATGAAAGGAACAGCTTTTATCTCAGATCTCCCTATTAATAATCTGCATTGGTGACGTATGAAACATTGACTGCGTTTGTCTAACTAATTGTCATTCTCAAATAGTGTTAATCCAACAAACTGTACATATCTACGTATAGACTGCTTAGAACTGTAACCAATACTTTCATCAATAATTATAAATAATGATTTCTTTAATTGCAGTGTTCAAAGAATAAGTAACAACTTCTAACTAAGAGTGACTGTAATGCTGAAATTGGTGAGCGTTTCCTCATAAAATATTTCATTTCTTTTTCCTATTTCTTTCTAAATTGTGCTATCAATAAATTGTTCTTTTCAACATAATGTTCATCCTCTATTCAATTGTAAATAAGTAAATTTTCTTTGCTAATGTTGTAACTTGACTCAGTGTATGTTGGCGACAAAAGTCGCGCGAAATCTCGTATCGGTCTCGAATGGGAACAGTTGGTCCTTCGTCCGCAGACGATTATCAATAGACTGCAGATTTTGTGAGCTGATATTGAAATCTATCTCCTTTACTTTCTTTATAGGTTTAAATATTAGAGTACATTATCTTGATTTTAATATTCTCGATACTTTTCCACATTATATGTAACGTTTATCCAATTCATCGAATTTTATTTAATTTTACGCGCGTGTATAAAATTCACTGTCTGTTTATCAGTAAGTAAAATTCGGAATATTTTCTGAATCGAGTGCACCTAAACGGTACGCTCGTGTGTCGTGAAAAAGCTATACCTAACTGTTCTTTTAATTTCTCGAATAAGTTCTCTACATCGCTTTACTCTATTGAGGGTGGGACTCTATATACAATACACCTGGGATTCGGGGTAGTTTTTGCTTTTTGCCGGGGTACGAGGTCGAGGCTTGCTGTCCTCTGTCGCAGTGCTTGTGTCGAGCAACGTCTGAATTAATTAATAACCGAATTGAAAAGTGAACGAATAAAAAAACAGTGAAACATACAACATAACGTGTAACAGAAAGAATATATTTGTATTTTAGTAGAATACATGCATTGATGGATTATAGTTTGCAATATAAATTTTGTTCATCTTTAGTAGTATTTCTGTAGTGTTTCTAAAAAGAACAATGATTTGATTGCATTCAATTCGAAAAGGTGTATGTAACATAGAACGTATATAGTGAGTATACAGACACATATTTGAAATTAAGGAAATAACTTGTTCCTTAGAGTATTTGACTGAGATTATAAGATTTGATAAAGATAAATTTACTGGACAAACAATATCATATTGGATATTGTGAATTCGATCCGCGTTACAGTTTTATGGTTTTTAAATGAGGTAGAAAGATTGCGACGAGAGATTGCAGCGGTTCGGTGAAACGAGTTCGAGAAATGTCTTGTAACACGTGTAAAGGAGGGGTGAGGAACGTGGCGCGGTTTCAAAGAGGGGGAGACGATGGTAAGTGGGCTGGAAAATGCTCGTCGAAAGCTTGGAACATGAACGAGTGAAAAGCGCGGGCCGAGGACCTTCGGGAAAGAATGTGGCGAAAGTGTAACACAGCGGGATGAGTCTCTGTTTCTAAACGAAATTTTCACTTTCGAGGCAAGAAGAATACCATTAACGCCTAAAATCATAATCGTAAAATTATAACCGTTTTCGTGATTTAAGCTCGTTTTCATTAAAAAATGAGTTCATTTCTAAAAATGATTTTGAGTTAATCTTGCAGACATTAAATAACTGATTTTGAGAATGTCAAAGCAGTTAATTGTCCTTTAAGATACAATTTTTAAGCTTAAATCCAAAAGCCTTTCAAAACTGATTACAGAAATATAATCATTAGGTCAGCAAAGAAATCTAAGATGAAGCCTATAATGGTATTCAGTGGAAGGAAACTGTAAGCTCCAAACTATAACTAATATAAAAATACAAAAAGAACTAAAAATTTATCGAACTCTCAAAAACCTAATTACAAGTATTTGACAAGGACTATAATTGTATCAGTTATATCGATATTGTTAAAAGCTCCCGAGATTTGATCGCGTCCGAAGGAACAGACAACAGGCGTGTAAGAAATTGTTCTGGGCAACAGCCGGGCCGTTCTCTGGTTCCCTTCCTTGCGAAACGATCGTACGAACCGAATGGAGGCGAAACGAGGGCAATTTGGGATCTCAAACGATATTTGCACAAAATGCAGACGGAAGGCCTCCCTCTTCCTTTTGTGGCCGCCGTCGGAAACCCAGAGGCGAATCGTGTTGTATTTCGCAACGCGTCTTTCCGTCGGGCCAGCCAAGTCAGTCATTGGACCCGGAAGAGGGAGCTGAATGACCCGTTACTCGCTCTCGGACACTGTCCCAGGACTGACCCATGGAACAATCGGCAGCAAGAGATGGGCTCCACGATGAAATTTGCATGCCGGGCATAAATCAGAGGACCATTGAGTAACTCGTAGAAAGCCGCGACGGATGGAGGGATGACCACCGGCTGTGAATTTTCGCCACCAGCCGACGAGTCGTGTATCGTTGCGAAAACTGGTTCGCAAAAGATTTTTAGGACAAAAGATTTTTGGGTTCCTTTGCCTCTGGAGCCGGCTGTCACGTTAAGAAAAAATAAAGGGAAATCGGAGAAGAAGAAGATGGCCCCGATTGTGCGCAGTCCTTCTCGAAAGATTCGTCAAGGATTTCTATTTAAAGCCATAGGGTATTGATAATCATTGTATAAACGGGTGCGAATTGAGATCGCGACCAGGTATCAGTTTACAATGTTAGTTTTTTTTGCGAAGGTCGAATGCAAATGAACTAGCTGGGTTCTCGGCCCTAACTGTGAAAATTTCAAAGTATTCTTACGCAATTTGTTTTTAGAAACTGCAGATGTGTGTTGTAAGGAAGTGTAAAACTAGGATTGTGTGATTTTTTGGACAAGACTTCTATTTTGGTGTTTGTAACTGAACTTAGATTCTTTGACACTTACCTGTTTTATTTGAATGAAGTAATTTCATTCGAATGGCACACAGAACAGGTAAACAATTGATAGTGTCGGAAAGCGTGTTTCGAGTTCAATCTTGTGTATATACATGTATTCCAACAAGACTTATTCGCACTTAATAAAGATAACAATTGCTACAGATTGTGTATATAATTTTCATAAATAAAAAACTAAGGAAAGTAGAAATCAAAGTAGAAAGCTCACCAAATTGGTGATGAAAAGAGAAGGAAGTATACGAAAAGAAGAGAACAAACAGAAAAATGTTGTATCGACAGTCTGACGAACGGCGTAAGCGAGAGAGCGACAGAGGATCGACGAACCGATGTCACTCCTCCCCGCTACTTTTACTGTCAGAGGAACTTGTATACCAATACATTCATCCCGTAGCTACTAGACTTTATTTTTCGATTCCCGTTGAGTTCATTCACGCATTCTCCAATACATACACCCATGTAAACACCAAAAAAAAAAACCATCCATATACCAGCGAGCTACCACTCTCGCTGGGCTCTCAGGCGTCCTTTTTCGTTATCCGTACCTATCTAGAGTAATTAATACCTATCTAAACTAATCATCACGGTTCTCACTCAACGAAACTCGTGGAACTATAGCGACTACCTAAATACACAATATTTTCTTTTGTTCATCTTCCATTTTTTTGGAACTATTTACACGAAAACGCCAATTCACCCGTCAGAGGAACTTCGGATCGAGCCTCTTTCCATGGTAATATATATATATATGAGGACCGCCAGAGAGAAATCATTTTTATCTTAACAGAGCTAGAATAGTAGATTTCTTTCTGGTCTCTCATATATCCATATATATTATGATATTAAGTCTAGTACATATTATTTAATATATGTATCTCAGATTGTTCAGGCTTCTTCATATTCACGAATTATATTATATGTAAATATGTATGTGCATATATACATATAATATTAATTTTTTTCGACAACAAAGATCAAGTCCCTGAATATTTCTTTTTTGTTCTTTCACTACTGTTGCTTTTTGTTAAATTTCACGTTTCACACGTAAATCAGCTTTCGGCCTCGTCTAGCAGCGTATTTTCTACCATAATTAATAATCATCTATAATAATATAATATATATTTATAAAAAGCATCTTAACAATAGTGACTGTGAACCGATGCACGGAGGATTCAATGTGAGAATTCAATACGAGTCGCGGAATGCCAACAAATTCCTCCTACCCGCACGACGCTCCCTATTCTTTTCGCTTCTAATTCTCTACAATTTTTCCGAATTCAAGTTTTGAAGGAAAAAATTTTATGTCATCTGGTATCCTGGTGGTCGACTTTTATGTAGCTGTATCTACGTACCCGTGGAGACTCCACTAGGATGCATGGCCGACAGCTGGGTTCCCAAGGGACGGGAATGGATGCGTGTACTTGCGGTGGTTTTGAAGAAACACGCTATTTGGACTGCAGGCCTCGTCAAGATCTTCATCGTCGTCCTCGTGGACGGTATCACTGCTCGGACTGCGACTCAACGGCGAGCCACTGCTGCTGTTCGACTGCGGCCTATGCATGCCGGTGGACATCGACAGGTCTTCAGGTTCAGTTTGCTCAGGCTCCATACTCATCGGGATACCGGACAGGTTCAATGGAATCGACAGGGATGCGCTGACCACAGGACTCAGCAACTGACTGACGTGAGCTGCTCTCATCCCAATCGCGGTGGTGTTCGTCTTTTGTTTGCCGATCAACGTAGTCGTCTCGGAGTCATCGATCTCTACATCGACGTCGATGTCGATGTCCTCGTCGAGATCGTCGCTCGCCAACGACGGCGAAGTAACCTGGGAACGGGGTGTCTGGCCGGAAGCGTTAACACTGCTGCCACACTTGTGATGCATCAGATGGTGCCTCCGCCTGAATCGCATTTGACAGTGCTCACACTCGAACGGTTTCTCACCCTTGTGGATCAGCAGGTGAGCCTTCAGCTGATTCGAGTCGCTGAACTTCGCGGCGCAGAGCTCGCACGCGTACGGCCGTTCGCCGGTGTGTACCCGCAAATGCCGACGGAGATTTGCAACTTGCACGAATTGACGGTCGCAGTGGCTACAGTGATATGGTTTTTCCCCCGTGTGCAGTCGCATGTGAGTTTTTAAATGATGATCCCGAGTAAATCTAGAACAAATTTTGCATTCAATGCACGGTATATTAAATTGTCTATTACTTTTTTACATGTGATAGATTTTAAAAAGTATTATTTATTTAAATGAATCTGAATTCTGTTTATTTCTCCATTTTCGCAATTTCGTCGTAGCGCAGTTCATTGACAAATTTCAAATGATAGAATACGATCATACTAAGACAGAAAAGTTTCTGAACCCACCTTTTATGGCATTCCGGACACTCGAACGGCTTCTCCCCCGTGTGCGTACGTTCGTGGTTCTGCAACACGTGCTTGTACCCGAACGATCTGGAGCATACTGTACAGATGAACACTTTGTCCTTGCTGTCCTTGCCCGCCTCGGGACTAACCGACGAGGGAGGACTCAGAGGCGCAGATCCCTCGAGCGATGTTTGTATGCTCTCGGCTTTGATCTTCTGCGTTTTCCTCTTGTTCGTTTGTCCCCTCCTCGTGATTCGTTCACCGTTGCTGCTGACCATGTTATTGTTATTGTTATTATTGTTGTTGTTTGTGTTACTCGCTCTCCGAGACGAAGACTTCGTGCTCAGTACGGGTGACACGGGTCCGGGTGAGTGATGAATCGGTGACGGGGGCGACGATGCTGTCTGTGGAGCCCAGCTATTGAACATCGTCTGATGGTGTCTATAAAACGATGGACTGGCCGCCAAGGTAGCGTGTAACGAGACGGGAAGTCTCGCAGCCATCAGTGCAGCCGTTCTGCTCGCCGCAATTAACTGCTGTGGTGTGAGCATAGACAAACCCGGCGTGCCCGGGTACATCACTTGCGACGTGTTGTTATTCAGTGGCGGCGACAGCGGTTGTTTCTCGGATTCCTGTTTCATGTCTAATTGCCCGCTTATGAGTCCTACAACATAAAAATATGATTCTAAATTTATATCTCGATGATTGATGTAGAATTTAGATATGTAGGAACATGATTCTTAATGATGATAATCTTAAGACAAAGGAAAATGAATTTACTAATGCAATACGAATCATTTATATTTCATCCTTTATTGTATTATACGATAGAATAGACAATAGATTTTTCAAACAGTTTCTTTTACTGGATGCAATTGTTTATCTGATGAGCTTAGAATTTCAATACGAATAATCGAAGATATTTCAGTTGCACGATTCAACATTTGAAGTTATACATTTCGTTGGGAATTTCGTTGAATAGACTAAAGCGCATAAATTCGGTCTAACGAACGGTCTGGCGTCCCACAACAAGTCGTGTCGCGTGGCAACGAGAGACGCGCGTACTCGCAAAAAGGACGAGCTGTTGGTTACGTGTGCGGGCTGCGGAATCGTACACGACGGCGATTTCTTTTCTCCCGCGCGCCTCTTTCCCTCCTCGTTCGACCTCCCACACACGTTGCTCGCACGTGAGCGCGAACCTCGGTCCTCCTCCATTCACTCACACTCCCGTACGACGCGCGAGCTCATTCACAAGCCTCGACTTCCCACCCACGTCATCGCGGTGTACCCGCCTCTCGTCGACTCGAGGCCAACGACTCGACGAAAGTGTAAGCAAGCAGACACCGAGGACCACGCGGTCCTTCGCAAAATCCGAGATTCCTGATTACCATACAGTTTGCTTGGGGAAATACAATTTGAAAAGCGTTATATGGATGGAATGAGGAAAATGGATAGAGAAAATGCATATGTATACATTATAGTCAACTAATATTGCATAGCATAATATGTGAAATTAACGAAGGTAATTATTTAAAGAATCCTAATTTCAAAGAATTACCAGAATTCCTTTTTATTCTTGAGTTTAATTTGGAAGATTGATTTCCTGGAGGGTACCAATTTTCCCGAAGGTTCAATTGGCTCGTACTTTTTGTTCGTTCCATTTTTGGACGGAGAAGAAAATGTTACTGGAGAACAATTTTAACTCTCACGAAAAAGAGCAACCCTCGTATTAGGGTTACACCTTCCGATGATTGCTTATCCGCGTGATCGACGAGGCTCGCCGAGGTAATTGAATTAATAAGAGGCTCGCTTACGAAATTACTCGACTAAAGGCGGACTGATTACTAGACCGATTCCACGATACACTTAAGGACCAAGACTAGTTCCTAAACGTGTCACTCGCTATTTTTATTCGATGGAAATAGTTAGAATAATTGCAATTGAAGAGAAATGGCTTTTATCTATCTCTCCTTACCAAAAGTAAAATCAAATATTCATGACGTATTTAACGTTTATTCAGTGAATTTCAAGTTTTTAAGAGGAAATATTCATCACATTACACAACTGTTATGAATATTANGGGTTACACCTTCCGATGATTGCTTATCCGCGTGATCGACGAGGCTCGCCGAGGTAATTGAATTAATAAGAGGCTCGCTTACGAAATTACTCGACTAAAGGCGGACTGATTACTAGACCGATTCCACGATACACTTAAGGACCAAGACTAGTTCCTAAACGTGTCACTCGCTATTTTTATTCGATGGAAATAGTTAGAATAATTGCAATTGAAGAGAAATGGCTTTTATCTATCTCTCCTTACCAAAAGTAAAATCAAATATTCATGACGTATTTAACGTTTATTCAGTGAATTTCAAGTTTTTAAGAGGAAATATTCATCATATTACACAACTGTTATGAATATTACTTCTAATTAAAATACAAAAGAACAACTTTTAACTAAATTGTCGAACTATGAACTTCCTATTTCTGTTATCTCTCTTGAATTATACTTATTGTTACAATTCTATGTGTAAGAAGTAACCGAGGTTTAATTTAAGAAAACAATGAATCAAGCAGCCATGTTCGGTGCCGCCACTTGCTAATTAATGGACCGTTCCAAAAGAGGGGCCGTAATGAGACCCGTTGAATCAATAAGGGTGCGTAAGATCTATTCTCCTTTTCTTCTCTACCCTAAAACTCCCTTAACGCGGCTTAAGATTCTTGCAGCCTATGAATCGTCGTTTCCCAGCAACACGGTCTGAAGTACCGCCCCCGCTCGCATCCCTTCTCTAATTGGTCCCAACCCCAATATTCCGTTTCGTACCTGAGTCTTTTCCCCTTAAGGTCAGAATAAAAATTTTTTCGCCGCGAAACTCTAATCCGATAACGAATGGGTTTTAAGTAAAAGACAAAGAAATCAATGAAAAATGTACGAAATTGTATTCTTACAGTGATATTACAAAATATCATATCGGAAAGGAATTGGTATTATAATTCCATGTACATTCTAGTTCAACTATGCTTTAGAATCATAATATTATACCGAGTACATAAATTACCAGCAATTCATCTTGAAGGCAAGTTCAATCAGGCAAATCTGAAATCTGGAATTTATACAACTTTCCTACAGAAGCTACAAAAATAGTTGTACTTAATATTCTGTATTAACATCTAAACACAACATGAGACGATTGCTGAATGCATAGATGTAGTGGAATTAAAATTGGATTGCTTGTACTTAATTCAGAAATACTTGGAGTTAAGCGATTAAACGAACTGTAGATGGATACGTACATATACGTAGGATTTGTTTATATCTGCTAAACGCATTCGCGTAGTTCGCGGCCGACGACGTCACCGCGTTTCGCGCTTTCAGAACGCTGCAATCGTACGGCTATTTTTGGTCGACGACGATTGCGATCGCGGAACCCGTGCTCGTTTTTCACGAACCTGACTCTTCTATCTCTCTCTCGTTCTAACCATTTTGTAGCTCATCGAGTGAAATTTCGCGTCTTCCTGGCTTATCACGATGTTTACAATGTGTCACAACGCGAGCGTGTCGCTGTGAGGCACTTTTAGAACATTGGCTTCGGTCCAGTGCTAACGTGTCCCCTAAACTGCGAAAATCTATCCGCGTTCCGTTTCCCGTCCGAATGTTCGATAAATAAAGGATGTTTGGTTAAACGGATATGAAGCGAAGTTGAGATTGAGGCAAGTGGGATCAGCTTGCCCACGCTTGAAACAAATACAAAACGAGAGTGAACGTTGCGAACTTCAAACTACCATTTACTCGATGGAAATTCGATTGATGATCGCAACGGTTCCGATCCGAAAAGAGAAGAAACAAGATCGTACCTCCGTTGATTTGGGCCTCTTGAAGATAAGACAGTGCCATTCTACGATCCGTGATGCGTGTTTTCACTATGACACTCCATCCACTTCTGTGCACAATGCGATCACTTCCGAGGAAAGCAGGAAACCAATGATTAGATTTACGGGTTTAAGCGTGTATGTTTTAAACAGACAGCGGCACTGCACTAAGAGGGTGGTCGATACACGTTCCCAGTGTAAACTCTTCTCCGCGAACTCGATTCTAATGGTAAGAACCACGTATCGGACACGGCCTTCTACTTTCGCGCGATGAAACGCCTCCGTTCTTCCGTGCGTGTTCTTCTCCGTCGACGACTCGAGTCACACTGACCCGCGTGTACTGCGGAACCGGGCAACCGAACGTCAAATGAACAGGGAAGGGGAAAAAAAGGAGAGGAAAAACGAAAATCTGAGGAAAACAAGGTACGTGAAAAACTTGTTACTACTCTACTATAAACAACAAACGTCGTCGTCCGACCACGAGCAACGAAAACAAGTAACGACGACGTTACTCTGGGCTGACCTAACCCAATACTAACTAACAATCGAGTCGCGCTGCTCGCTGTAGTCAAACATCCCCCACCTATCCTGCTCTCGCTCCCCACTACTCAAACTTCATCCCTACTCGCGACGAGCTTCTTTACCCTCTCGAATCGCGACCCTAGATGCGCGAGTCGCAGAAACGTGCCGTGTGCCGCTACCGCTGCGTCGGGGGATGAAGCAGACGTTGGACGAAGATAGACAGACTGGAAGAATCGAGCGAAAAATGGGGGAGAGAGAGGGACAGAGTGAGAGAGGGGGAAGGTGAAAGGAACTCTTAGGCGCACAGGGTGAACCTGCGACCGTGATCTTTAAGGGTGGGGAGCGTAGAGGAGACCGTATAGTTCTGTGTCGCGTCACGGGACGAGAACGGGCACGGAAGGCGGGTAATCTGTGAAACCTGCGTGCGAAGAGACACGGGGTGGACGGTAGGCGACCTAGATAAGGGTGGAAGGCTGAAGGAAAGGATATTTCCGCGGCTGTAAACCGAACAAACGAACTCGCTGTGTCGCGTCCTCGTTCACCCTTTCAGATCGCGCGAAACAAGAACGATAAAAACACGCCGAGTGGGTGTAAAAGGGGATTGTTACGAAAACCGATCCTTTTTTCGCGCGACAGTCATTCTCTTAATGTATACTCCTTTTCTCTTTGTTGTCGCGAACAGGAGATGGTCGTGAAAAGAGATTTGCGAGAGAGAAAACTGTCTTGCTTATCTTCGGAGAAATGTATTTATTAAGCGTGTACTATCGTCTGCTTCCGAGGAGCTAACGTTCAATGTTTTTTTAGTTATTTTTTAATTCGTACAGGCACTAGTTTCGGTATCGATTAATCACCATATGTTGTCATTGTATGCGACAGCGCATCTCTCAATTGTAACTCGGCATACGAGTGTATTCCGAATACCACGAGAAAAAGAGTAAAATAGAAAAGGGAACAACAATTTTCCCGAAACCGAGTTAGGCAAATTAAATTTACAAACATGGTTCCTATCCATCAGTTAGTATCGACGAAAAAAGTCGAAAAAAATATCTCCTGTCGTCGGACGGTCGGTCGAAAAAAGCTCTCGTTATTCGGTCTCGGAAGCAAAAAAAACGCGTTCACGGTTCCTCGACGCGCTTTCCACGTTACGTGTCTCTTTCAAACAATCGGAATGAAACGCAGTGCGGCTGCAACAACGCAATTTACGCAGGCTGCACCGACGCCGCGGTGGCGATATCGAAGGACCGTTTTGTCGGTCGCGACTTTCGCGATAACTCGCGAGGAGTACAATACTAGAAAGGGCATGAAGCTTCCACTGTTTTTTCCAGGACAGGAAAAAAGAGAACTATGTCGAAATACACCCCTCCTAACCTCGTAACCCCCGGGGTTGCTTTTTTCTCTCGTGTTCGCCTCTCGGGGGTGAAGAGACACACTCGTGCGTGCACGCGTTTCGGCTCGCGCTTTCCTTCTCTCACCTGCCCGCGTCCGGGCGTGCGCAGCGCGTGCCCGTAGCCAAAAACTTACCGTCGCTCGTCGCACACGCTCGTGCGCGATAAAAAACCTGAAGAATGCCCCCCTTCGCCGTGCCGGTACGGGCGTACTATATGCGTGTCACGTGTGAACGTGTTGGTGTATATACGGCTACACACATGCTGGCGAGAGTAGGCTCTTCATTCTGTTCCGTCTCTCCTTCGGATGACAGGGACGGAGATCCGAGATAGTTGGGGATGGAAAAGGAGATGGAAGAGCGGCGCGATTCGATCAAAAGTCGATGAATTAGGGCAGTGATGTGTTCACTCTTTTTATCTTTTCCAATGAATTCTATTATAAACTTTATCATCGATCTAGGTCATAGCAAATATACGTATTCCTAATTGCGTTCAGTAAATTTGGTTCCGTGAAACAATACTTCTGCTATGCTTCTACGTCATTCGCCTACACAACATATTTTTTTGCTTGTCTCTTAACTGTTTTGTAGAACCAATTAATGAAGTCAAATGACATATTAATTCTTTATCAATTCCTCGTTGACAGAATGACGAAGAGTCGGGATGATCTAAAAAGATTGAGTACGTCTCGACAGTACTATAGGGCTGACAAAATATTGTGGAAAAAACGCACAGGTATACATAGGGTCGGCTTTTATATAAATCGCGAGGAAAACTATGGGCTCGATATAAGAAAGGAATGCTCTATACAATACATTCGAGTGCATTGCTCCTGTTACGTACACTTAAATCTGTCAATAATTTCCTACATCACTACTGAACACTTTTCTTATTAGGTTCCACGTTTATACAGTATTACAAAACAGAAATATACAGAATGAAACACGTTTAACGTATTGTCTATAACATATAATTTCTCAATCTGTCTTGTATTAAATACGAGCAAAACACAAGAGGTATTCAATTCGAGCTTCGAATTGATGAATAATTAAAAATACTTGGAATTTTTTATTACATATTTTATACAATATCCTCCATATTATAGAACGCGCAGAGACAGCAGAGGCTGCAAGTAAATGGAGAAAAGATCTCTTGGACAGCTACACAAGTTTAGACAATGATTTGGTCATTATGAAAAGCTGTTTACAGGGACAGGTTATTGGTAATTATTACGATAGTTAACCCTTGGTCGTTCAATGTGAAACCAAGATGTTTCTACCTGCTGTTTAACAACTGTGCGGTCGTTGAGGTTGGTCCAACCCTTTGAAACGCGTTGAGCAAACAATGCAGTTTAGAACACGATATTTTGCTACTTTTATTTTTAACTTCGTAGGCACACGAGTCTTCACACGCTAGACTTAAGCATATTTTATCTATTTTTTGTATAAGTTAACAAATGGCTCGCGTTTTTTATTTGATTCTGTTATTTTACGAAGAAAGAATTCGTCGCCGGGTTACCGCATCGAGGCGCACAATTGTGGGCACAAAAATGATTTTGGGTCGTGCCTTAAAAATTCTGCTTGAAAATAGTCCGGCGACTGACCAATATATCAATGGCAGTAAAACAACCCTACAGTAAATGTTACTGTTCTTAGGACGTGGCACAAACTGTTTCGGAACGTTTTACACTGACCCTGATCTTGTCCGAGGTTTTGGGGGAGCACATTATGTTGGTGAAGCCGAGGAAAAGTCAATTTTCGACAAGAGCTGTACCGGCAATTAAACTTATGAGAATTGCTCTAGATTCTCACTAAAATGCTACAGTAAAAGTGTCAGGCTAGCTCGGACGTTTCAATGTTCAAGGATTTCCTAACCAATGCGCAGGGATAAACAGAATTATTGGGGAGCTGTCCCTCCATTTATAATTTTACAACCCACATTATCAGGTATGAAAATACTGGGGTGTAAAACTTTAAAACATCCGTACCGAAAAAAACGTTCCTTTTTTTGTTTCTATCTTTTTCTATTTTAAATCCTATCTACCTCCCGCTTACCAAACGTTCTGTCCGCGGTTACTTCTTAGTGTGCGTAACGTAAAACTGATAATTACGCTGGGTGACGGTCGAGTAAATTGCTACACCTTTTTCTAGAAAAAAATGTTAGCCTGCAGTAATCAGGTATCGTACTACCGTAAAAATTAAGCGACCTGTGCAGAAGACACATCTAACGACTAAAACGTCATTTTTTCTTACCCTCGTTTATCAACCCAAGTTCTTTTAGTATAGTACGGACTCTTTTTTATGACTCTCAGTAAAATTTTTTCCGTTCGCTAGATACCCGTCGGACCCGTTGTGGAATTAAGCTTCCCGTTTGATTCTAGGTAGATAAAAAAGCATTATAAAGTCTGCTTCGGACCTTTTTAAGAAGATTTTACGTGTTCGAGACTCCTTTATGATTCGCAGTGTGCAATCGCTACTTATCACTGTTGTTTAGAATAAAATATTAATTATCGTTACTCTTTTTTGACGATCGTCCTAGACAAAGCAAGCACGTGCGACTGGATCCCCCAAGTTAAATTCTGCTCAATGTCTTCTAAAAATATTTTCTCTTTTCATCGTAGAAACACGTAAACAAGCTGTTTTTTTATAATCTCGATAATCCAACATATTATATTAAAGTAACATACATTTTCCTTTTAATATTAGACAAAAACATATGAGCTACGTACATACCAAGTTAAACTTTAATAACGATTTTCTTAGAAACCATGAAAAAGAAGTTTTCGAGAAAATGGTAGCAGAATTTTTTGCCACGACGCTTTTTCAGTAGGAACGGGAAATCGTAACGGAAATTCCGGGATACTTATGCGCCGGCCCAATTTATGCAAACCAATCTAGCTTGAAATCTGCCCATTGTCAGCCGTTACCGCTTTACATAGCTACGCGGTGATACAGATTAAATCGATATCTTGATCTGTGGTGCGACGAGCAACCGTTGGTCACGGCCTCGGCACAATGAATCGCACCGAGTCAGAGAAATTTTCGGCTGCGACTCTCGAGTGGACGTTTTTTCTCGATCGGTGACCGTTACGCCAGATAAGAATCGTGGAACTAAGCTTTTCCGTCTATTTTAAATATGCCATCCGGGATAATTGAAACTCGGCTGTCCCGATATTCAAGCGCGATCAGAATCTTCCTCGACGTTCATCTGCTCCAAGAAAAACTTGTTACTGTATTTCACTAAAAGACCTGGCGTGTGTAACGGTTTCTTCCAAGGGACAAATACTTTTTACGTGCGATCGAGAAATCGGGAATAGAATTAAATCTTTATTTCTAATTTTTGCCTGGATTCATTGGAAAATATCAAAATTAAGTATCTGTTTGCTTGGCAAGAAGCATATTTTAACGAAATACTTCCTGGAAAAAATATGTTTCTATGTCACGCAACTCTATCAGCGGTACGTACTCATAGAACAATGACAGCAAACAAAGGAAAATTTAATGATAGATATCACGCAGTTAATATGGAAACAATTCTAAACTCCAAAGAACGACAGATTCACTCGAATAAATATTTGAAAACGGACTAATGGGAGACCATTGTAAACCGAATGGTAAAACAAAAGGTTGTTGATTCGGGTAACAGTGCAAAGTCGAAAGCGATTGTTAACTGCGTATGGTAAACCGATTATTGCGATTTTGAGGTCAAGGCACGGGCTCCATTGTGCGTTTACGTGTTTAACAATAAATATCGAGATAGACGGTAAGATTTGGTATCCCAAACATAGGATCGTCGGCCAGGCTATCTTCTCATTATCGATCAAGTAAAATTTAGCGAAGCCTTGTTACCGAGTCGTCTAATCATCTCCGTTCCGATACCAGCTAATGACCCGGCCTAATAATAACGATCCCGTATTAATTTCGTGTTCACCCATCGACTAACATGTGGCGTGCGAATAGACTCGAGGCTGGACACACCAGCTGGTCTAGAAACATCGTCGCTTTCATTTTTTATTTCGACGGTTCTCTTTGGCCTTGTCGTGCTTTTGGAATTTCGCTATGAGGATGGTTTTAGTTCGAGGAATTGAATTTATTGTGGGCAAGTTACGTAAGTGCGTGAAATTAAGCGAGAAATTAGTTTGAGTTTAGATGAATTTATATCATATAATATTTCATTAATGTGATACAATGTCTGATAATTTATTATTTGTCTCATTAACAACTTCAAACATTATGTAAAGTTTGCATATCTTTATTCTTATTTAACTAGTCTACCCACAAAAGGAATTTCAAATAAGTCGTGAAACCTTACAAAAGATAAGGAAGAAATGAACACGAACAGGAGTGCTGTAGGCGTTAGTCGTTAGCGTTTAATGACAAAGTATAGCTACAGATCAATCTGGATCTAACTTAAAGAAGTTTGAAACTACTTTAGACGATAGTCGTTTAAAGTTTTCGATAGAAGAATCCTTTATTATAGAACGATTTTTAAATTATATATTAAAAGAAATTAATTCCTTTTATTTATTCGTTTTATACAAAATTATTGATAAATAAGTGATAATATATATGTATAATTGGCTAACTTACAATTCTTGACTAAATCAATTCTGATGCATTTGTTTACTTGGTAACAAAAAATCGTCTAAGGGAGATTACCTATCGGATCATCAAAATAAAAAAGACGCACACATATGTAACTTGGACACAAAGGAATACCCGTACCAGTTTATTCGGTACCGCGTCACTCTCTAAGCGGATAGCTGCACCCTAGAATTTTTTCATCGGCCCCGAAGATCCTTCGGTTTTCTTCCGCGTCCACTCGCGACTTCCGATTAACTGAGGATTCGTTCTATGTGAAAATCGACAAGGGGAGGAAGGTACGCGAAAAGGTCGTACGAGGTTGAACGTAACAGTTGACCAGGACGCACCTGGTCGGTTAAGATCCATCGATCTGGATTGGAATTTTCAAGACCGTTGCACTGGTCAGCCGTTTTACATTTTTAGTATAAGTTCACTTTTTTCTTTCTCTTTTCAACTGAAAAATTATAGTAAATCATGAAATATGAATCATACAATCTATCATATAACAAATTATTGGCAATTTCAATTAATCATTGTTAAATGTCATTTAGTATCAGGAACAAGGCGATAAATTTAAGAAACTTTACATAAATTGAAAGTAATCTATGAATCTAAATTGTTCTAAAGGGCTCATATTAGATAGAAGAAGCTGTTTATTGACATGTCATAAATTCCATTTACTCAGTACACATTCTTCTATATCCTCATTAAGCCTTGTGCAACGTGTCCTAAGACTTGTTAAATCTATCTTTTAAACGACGTCTGTACTCCGATAAACAGTTTCGACTGTCAGATTCGAAGATCGTCGGCGCCTGGGTTCGATGCGTCACTGTCCGATTAACGGCGAGACTTGTGTGACCTGGGTCGTCCTAATCAAACGTCTTCGCCCGAACGGTTTCGATTGTATTATCATCGTTTCCCGTGTTAGAGTTCGCGCCACGAAGATCGTCTAACGACCAACCGCCGTATCATCGGTACACAGCTTCTTGGAGAAGTTCAATGAAACGAACGAGACCCGTGGGTACGATTCATTTCTACGATTCCGTTCTCCTCTCGATTCACGGCCAACGGCGCGATGCGATCGACAATTATTTTTTTTTTTACAATCGAAGGAAGTTGTTTCCCCGTGGAAGTCCGCGTCCTCCTCGGGGTACGATTTTCCAAGCGTCGCATGAGATTTTACCCTCGTCGTAGAATCATCCACCGAAACGGACTATTTTTACCCGGAAACGTATGCAAGACGGAAAAGAGGCTCGATTAGAATCGTCCACCCTTCCCTCCCTCTCGTTCTCTCGTTCGCGATCCGTTTTCTCTCCCGCTCTCGCTCACTCTTTTTTTCCGGGGTAACGTGCTGCTGCGTAACAAGGGCCTAACAGAGCTGTCAATCCGTCGATAAATTGAATGGAGGACCTAAAACCACCCTACATTTTCTGCCGTCCTTCACCCCCTTTCATCTCGGTACCACCGCGTACTCTTACACCCCGACGGCGGTGGTGGCGGTCGACCGGAGAGGCTCGCACGATATATATATATTTTTTTTTCCTCTTCTCTTCTTTTCGTAACAAAAACGTCTGTCTCTGCGTTTGACGTGTGATTCGGCTACCCCTACGAAGAGATTTAAGGAAGCAGAAAAGTGACCGGTGGCATCCCCGTACTCGAGAACCGATGGTTGCACTGGACAATTTCTAATCTTCTTGGTCATTATACAAGTTTCAAGCTCTATTTATATAACACTGTATATAACTATGTATATACACTTATTGTATGATAATAAGAATTTTATTGCTTAACCCTCATTTGGTTCTCGGTTTCTCATTTCAATTTACTCTTTTTGCGTCAAAATGATAATTATCATAATTGGAACACCTTTTGTCCGAGGCAAGGCAATTTCGAAAGATGTGTAAATCTTTTCGAAACTGGGTCATATTGACACAAAAGGGCCTGATGAGGTTTGGCCACCCTTTATTACGTACAACACAATAATAGGTTTATGGTTTAAGTATGATCATAAATATTTTATTATTACTCCACTTTCTTTTCACTTGGTGAAACAGAGAATACGTCTTAATAGGATGTCGGTCGGGAAAAGTGCCCTCAATTTTCTTGGTACCATTTATACCCTATAAGTTCGCAATCACGGTGAGAAAGAGTCATCGATAGCGAGTTCGTATCCGAAATAAGTTGCAAAGAGGCGAAAGAGTCCTGGTACGGTCCCGAGGGGGGTTCCCAGAGTGCAGAGCGCGACCAACAGGGCGGTGAGCGAGAGGATGATAAAGAGAGAAAGAGAGAAACAGAGGTAAGCGACCCCACGTAACGCTCCTTCCGCACACACGAACAAATCCCCTCGTTTTTGGATTTTTCGGGTAAAAACGGGATGGTAAAGGGCAGGCTGGTGAGTAATTCGAGGCGGGGTGCGGGCTCGTGTGCAGGGGTTACCCTTACGGATCTGCACCCTTCCCCGCTCGCTTTCTCTTTCTATCACTTTCGATTTCCACCCCCGTCGCCCGACCACCCTCCCGATGGGGCAGGTTTGACCAATATTTCCCGAAGGGTGAGGTAAAAGGGGAATGAACAGAGAGAGATCGCTTTATTCGTACGCCAACGACTAATTCCTTTGTTACAGCTGCGATGGCGGCAAACGACGCGAGATACTTTCGTTTCACCATGATTCTATGAAGGAACAAAACGCGATTATAAGCGATAAATTGAGGATATACCTTAGCAATGGAGTTTGCAAATTAATTCTCTGTACAATTTTAGTAATATAATTAT